>NW_027174645.1:0-221685 GCF_000390325.3 Nicotiana tomentosiformis
TTAATGTCTGATTTTTCCTTTCCGCAATTCCATTGGATTGAGGTGTGTAAGGTGCAGTAGTTTGATGGATAATTTCATATTCCGAACATATTTCTGCAAATGAAAATTCATATTCTCCACCCCTATCACTTCTAATCATTTTGATCTTTTTATTCAATTGATTCTCCACTTCATTCTTGTATTGCTTAAATGCTTCAATTGCTTCATCCTTACTATTAAGCAAATAAACATAACAATATCGAGTGCAATCGTCAATAAAAGTAATAAAATACTTTTTCCCACCTCGAGATGGTGTCGACTTCATATCACAAATGTCAGTATGAATTAAGTCTAAAGGATTTGAATTCCTTTCAATAGACTTATAAGGATGTTTTAAAAACTTAGACTCAACACATATTTGATATTTTGATTTACTACACTCGAATTTAGGGAATACTTCTAAAATAATTAACTTCCGCAAGGTTTTGTAATTGACATGTCCTAAACGAATATGCCATAAATTATTTGACTCCAATAAATAAGAAGAAGCTGAAATTTTATTCATACTGTGAACAACCATTATATTTAGTTTGAAGAGGCCCTCTATGAGGTATCCCTTTCCAACATGCATTTCATTCTTGCTTACAACAACTTTATCAGAAACAAATACACATTTGAATCAATTCTTAACAAGCAAAGAAGTAGAAACTAAATTCTTCCTAATAGTAGGAACATGAAGAATGTTGTAGAGCGTTAAAACCTTGCCGGAAGTCATCTTCAGGAATATCTTCCCATAACCTTCAATCTTGGCTGTTGCAGTATTTCCCATGGAAAGCCCTTCTTCGGGACCAGCAGTAGAGTAAGTCGCAAATGCTTCCTTGACAGCACAAACATGTCGAGTGGCTCCAGAGTCAATCCACCACTCCTTCGGATTTCCAACTAGGTTTCATTCCGAAAGCATTGCACACAGATCATCAATGTCATCATTCTTCTCCATTATGTTGGCTTGTCCCTTCTTCTTATACTTTTTCGTGAGACGACAATTAGGGGCTTTGTGAGCGGTTTTTCCACAATTGTAGCAGCTGCCCTTGAATGTTTTTTTGTTCTACTCCTTAGTCTGTCTAGAAGACCTCTTTCTCTTCTTACTTTTTGGAGAAGTCTCCTCAACGATATTACCTCCAATGATCGTTGAATTTCCACGAGAATTCTTCTCGGCTGTTTTGTTGTGTTCCTCAATCTTGAGACGAATCACAAGACCTTCCAACTTCATTTCTTTGCGCTTAGGCTTAAGATAGTTCTTAAAATCTCTCCACGAAGGAGGCAATTTTTCAATCATTGCAGCCACTTGAAATGCTTCATTCACGACTATACCTTCAGCAATAAGGTTATGAAAAATAAGTTGAAGCTCCTGAACTTGGGTTCCAATAGTTTTGTTGTATATCATTTTATAGTCTAGAAACATGGCGACCACGAACTTCTTCAAGCATGCATCTTCAGTCTTGTACTTCTTCTCAAGTGCGTCCCATAATTATTTCAAAGTATTCATCGCACTGTACACATTGTACAAGTCATCCTCTAAAGCGCTTAAGATATAGCCTTTGCAAAGAAAATCTGCTTGCTTCCACGCCTCAACAATCATGAATTTCTCGTTATCCGGCATGTCCGCAGCAGGCACTGGAGGTTCTTCACTAGTGAATTTCTGCATACTAAGTGTGGTAAGCCAGAAGAACACCCTTTGCTGCCATCCTTTGAAGTTGGCTCCGGAAAATTTCTCCGATTTCTCTGCCGGTGGAACAACAGTCTGGCTTGACGAGGCTATCCTCGTTGCCGCAACAGTCGCAGAAGAATTTCCGTTATCAATTGCCATTTCTCACTGTAAACAACAGAAGAATTCAATTAATGGCAAAACAAGAACAGTAAACAATACTGTTATTAACAAAAAATATTGTATGTATAATAAAAAAAAACCGAAGTTTTTTATATATTGTTTCATAGAAAACGATAAAGTTTTTATGTTTTCAAATCATTTTATGAATTTCAATACTCTGATGAAGTTTTTTATATCTTCAAATCAGAATAGTAAAATTCAGAAGGAGTAGAAAACCACACTGGTTTTAATCTCTACAAACAAAATACACAATATAATAAATTAACTTCCTTAAGATTGTTATAAATCTGTATTGTTGTAATAAACAATTAAACTTTCTGAAATATATAAACAAAACATAAAGTTAGTAATACTTGTTTAACGAAATAAATTCTAAAAAAACAATATAGGAATAAATCGAGCCCACTGAATACACAGTGTGTCCTTAAGGAAATTATTCCCCTCAAGTACCCGAGGTGCTGGAATATATCCTCCCACGAAAGAACGATTTAACTCACCGGAGGGTTGGTACCAAAACGCCGGTGAACAGCGAGTCACTCGAAGGCTGTAAAAACATACTGGAATTTTTGTGCAGAAGAAGAAGAAGAAGATCAGAAAATTTCGTAAGGAAATATTTTGGGATTCAAACTCTATTTATAGAGTTGCTGGCATTGTTTCTGAAAAGGTTTGCAACCTTTCAGAAACAGCCATGGCTGTTGGAACAGGGTCGCGGGTCATGGGTTATTTCGGATTGAATTTTTCGTTAATTAATTAATTGAAAGGAATTTTGTCCAAAAATATTAATCAATCAATCGATCTTTGACCAAATCTGAATCCAAAGCCGAAACCGAGCCGATCGAGCTACGACGATGACGGCGCGAGGCTTGCCTTCTTCTTGACTCTTTAAGAGCTAGAAGAAGAGCAATTATATATATACCCATCAAAAGCCTTTTCTTCCTCCAATATGGGACAATGTCCCTTTGCCAAGGAAGGAAACTCAAATATTTTATTTTTCCTCCATTTCTCATTCGCCCTCTTTAAGCTACACAAGCTTAAAATCCCAACAATCCCCCACATGAATTGGGAATGGCTATAAAATAAAGGAATGCACGGACGTGTGTGTGTTTTACATGCAAGAATTAATTGCATCTGGATAAGTAGGTTTCCCTTTGAACTTTCCGTAGTGAACTTATATCGGATATACTCGGTCAATCGGTAGATTTGATATCTTTGAACCGTCGAGCTTTGTTGTATACCTAGACAACATAAGTCACACAATCAATCCTTAACCATCTATGGTTCTCACGGTTGTGTTCGTTTCAGCCATGAACACCGCCTGGTTTCATGAGTGCTTAGAGAATGGGCCTTTACTTTCATTCCCCTTGAAGCGGCTTACACTTCACACTCACATAGGTGATTTCTAAACGTGTAATCCTATAGACACACTATCTGGTCATATCCTGCCAGACTTAGCAAATCATTAAAAAACCTTTAAGCTTTGTTGACTCATCAAAAAGCCTTAATGCTTTACCTCGATTTTTGAACATTGTCTTCATCACGATAATGGGTTGAGTTATTTGACAATGTTGAACCGTCATTCATAACTTTGTTTGATCCCTTTAAACCTAGCTCGTGGGATCTCCAGTCTGCTAGGTAGAGTTGCCGCCATGATGACTTGTCCTAGACCTTAACCACATTCCCTTTGATGATCTTTCAACTGCCTTTCTAGATAGGCCTTTTGTAAGTGGATCTGACACGTTATCTCTTGACTTTACGTATTCAATTGTGATCACACCACTAGAGAGTAGTTGTCTAACGGTATTGTGTCTCCGTCGTATATGACGAGATTTTCCGTTTTACATAACGCTCTCTGCCCTGCCTATTGCTGCTTGACTATCACAATGTATACAAATAGGTGCTAAAGGTTTGGGCCAAAATGGAATATCTTCCAAGAAATTCCGGAGCCATTCAGCTTCTTCACCGGCCTTATCTAAAGCTATGAATTCAGATTCCATTGTAGAACGGGCGATGCATGTTTGTTTGGATGATTTCCAAGACACTGCTCCACCCCCAATTGTGAAAACATATTCACTCGTGGATTTAACTTCAGATGATCCAGTGATCCAATTTGCATCACTATATCCCTCGATCACGGAGGGATATTTGTTATAATGCAAAGCATAATTTTGGGTATGTTTGAGATACCCCAAAACTCATTTTATTGCCATCCAATGTATGTGATTGGGATTACTTGTAAACCGACTCAATTTACTAATAGCACATGCTATATCTGGTCGCGTACAATTCATGATATACATCAAACTTCCCAATACTCTTGCATAATCCAGCTGTGAGTCACTTTCACCTTCATTCTTTTGAAGTGCATAACTCACGTCAATTGGAGTCTTGGCAATTTTGAAATCCAAATACTTGAACTTGTCAAGTACCTTTTCAATGTAGTGAGACTGTGATAATGCTAGACCTAGTGGAGTCTTGTGAATTCTGATTCCTAAGATCACATCATCAACTCCTACGTCTTTCATATCGAATTTGCTAGCCAACATGCGCTTAGTAGCATTTATATCTTCCATGTTTTTGCTCATTATCAACATGCCATCAACATATAAACAAACAATGACTTCATGACCTGGAGTATTTTTAATGTAAACACATTTGTCGCACTCGTTGATTTTAAACCCACTTGCCAACATTGTTTGGTCAAATTTGGCATGTCATTGTTTGGGTGCTTGTTTAAGTCCATAAAGCGACTTAACAAGTTTGCACACTTTCTTTTCTTTACCAGTTATCACAAAACCCTCAGGTTGTTCTATGTAAATCTCTTCCTCTAATTCTCCATTTACGAAAGTTGTTTAACATCCATTTGATGGATTTCAAGACCATACACGGCCGCTAGTGCCACTAACACCCTAATAGATGTTATCCTCATTACTGGCGAGTAAGTGTCAAAGTAATCAAGGCCTTCCTTTTGTCTACAACCTTTGACAACAAGTTTTGCCTTATATTTATCAATAGTGCCATCAACTTTCACTTTCCGTTTAAAGATCCATTTCGAACCTAAAGGCTTATTTCCTGGAGGAAGATCTACCAATTCCCATGTATGGTTATCCAAAATTGATTGAATCTCACTATTGACTGCCTCTTTTCAAAACGATGAATTAAAAGATGACATAGCTGCTTTAAAAGTTTGAGGCTCATTTTCAAGCAAGAATGTCACAAAATCTGGTCCAAAGGAAGTAGATGTTCTTTGAAGTTTGCTACGCCTTGGATCTTCTATACTTGGAGTATTTACCTTTGGTTCTTCTCGAGGTCATTTAGGTCTTTCACTTAGCGACTCATATTCAATTGTATACGGATAGATGCTTTCAAAGAATTCAGCATTATCTGATTCCATTACCGTATTAATGTGAATTTCGGTATTATCGGATTTATGAACCAAAACCCGACATGCTTTACTGTTTGTAGCATATCCAATGAAAACGCAATCAATAGTTTTTAGTCCGATTTTAACCCTTTTAGGTAAAGGAACTTGTACCATTGCTAGACACCCCCACACTTTGAAATATTTCAAGTTGGGTTTTCTTCCTTTTTATTTTTCATATGGAATAAATTACGTTTTGCTGTGGGGTACTCTGTTGAGTGTTCGGTTAGCTGTAAGGATAGCTTCACCCTACAAACTCTGCGGTAATTCGGAACTTATTAATAAAGAATTCATCATTTCCTTTAATGTACAATTTTTCCTTTCCGTAATTCCATTGGATTGAGGTGTGTAAGGTGCAGTAGTTTGATGGATAATTCAATATTCCGAACATATTTCTGCAAACGAGAATTCATATTCTCCACCCCTATCACTTCTAATCATTTTGATATTTTTATTCAATTGATTCTTCACTTCATTCTTGTGTTGCTTAAATGCTTCAATTACTTCATCCTTACTATTAAGCAAATAAACATAACAATATCGAGTGCAATCGTCAATAAAAGTAATAAAATACTTTTTCCCACCTTGTGATGGTGTCTACTTCATATCACAAATGTCAGTATGAATTAAGTCTAGAGGATTTGAATTCCTTTCAATAGACTTATAAGGATGTTTTACAAACTTAGACTCAACATATATTTAACATTTTGATTTATTACACTCGAATTTAGGGAATACTTCTAAATTAATTAACTTCCGCAAGGTTTTGTAATTGACATGTCCTAAACGAATATGCCATAAAGCATTTGACTCCAATAAATAAGAAGCTGAAATTTTATTCATACTGTCAACAACCATTACATTTAGTTTGAAGAGGCCCTCTGTGAGGTAGCCCTTTCCAACATACATTTCATTCTTGCTTACAATAACTTTATCAGAAACAAATACACATTTGAATCCATTCTTAACAAGCAAAGAAATAGAAATTAAATTCCTCCTAATAGTAGGAACATGAAGAACGTTATTGAGCGTTAACACCTTGCCGGAAGTCATCTTCAGGAATATTTTCCCATAACCTTGAATCTTGGTTGTTGCAGTATTTCCCATGGATAGCTCTTTTTCGGGACCAGCTGTAGAGTAAGTCGTAAATGCTTCCTTGACAGCACAAACATGTCGAGTGGCTCTAGAGTCAATCCACCACTCCTTCGGATTTCCAACTAGGTTTCATTCCGAAAGCATTGCACACAGATCATCAATGTCATCATTATTCTCCATTATGTTGGCTTGTCCCTTTTCTTATACTTTTTCGGGAGACGACAATCAGGGGCTTTGTGACCGATTTTTCCACAATTGTAGCAGTTGCCCTTGAATTTCTTTTTGTTCTACTCTTTAGTCTGTCCAGAAGACCTCTTTCTCTTCTTACTTTTTGGAGTAGTCTCCTCAATGATATTAGCTCCCATGATCGTTGAATTTCCACGAGACTTTTTCTCGGTTGTTTTGTTGTCTTCCTCAATCTTGAGACGAATCACAAGATCTTCCAACTTCATTTCTTTGCGCTTGTGCTTAAGATAGTTCTTGAAATCTTTCCACGAAGGAGGCAATTTTTCAATCATTGCATCCACTTGAAATGCTTCATTCACGACCATACCTTCAGCAATAAGGTCATGAAAAATAAGTTGAAGCTCCTGAACTTGGGTTCCAAGAGTTTTGTTGTCTATCATTTTATAGTCTAGAAACTTGGCAACCACGAATTTCTTCAAGCATGCATCTTCAGTCTTGTACTTCTTCTCAAGTGCGTCCCATAATTCTTTCAAAGTATTCATCGCACTGTACACATTGTACAAGTCATCCTCTAAAGCGCTTAAGATATAGCCTTTGCAAAGAAAATCTGCTTGCTTCCACGCCTCAACAATCATGAATTTCTCGTTATCCGGCATGTACGCAGCATGCACTGGAGGTTCTTTACTAGTGAATTTCTGCATACCAAGTGTGGTAAGCCAGAAGAACACCCTTTGCTACCATCCTTTGAAGTTGGCTCCGGAAACTTTGTTCGGTTTCTCTGCCGGTGGAACAACAGTCTGGCTTGACGAGGCTATCCTCGTTGCCGCAACAGTCGCAGAAGAATTTCCGTTATCAATTGCCATTTCTCACTGTAAACAACAGAAGAATTCAATTAATGGCAAAACAAGAACAGTAAACAATATTGTTATTAACAAAAAAAACTGTATGTATAATAAATAAAACCGAAGTTTTTTATATACTGTTTCACAAAAAACAATGAAGTTTTTATGTTTTTAAATCGTTTTATGAATTTCAATACTGTGACGAAGTTTTTTATATCTTTAAATCAGAATAATAAAATTCAAAAGGAGGAGAAAACAACACAGGTTTTAATCTCTACAAATAAAATATAGAATATAATAAATTAATTTCCTTAAGATTGTTATAAATCTGTATTGCTGTAATAAATAATTAAACTTTCTGAAATATATAAACAAAACAGAAAGTTAGTAATACTTGTTTAACGAAATAAATTCTAGAAAAACAGTATAGGAATAAATCGAGCCCACTGAATACACAGTGTGTCCTTAAGGAAATTATTCTCCTCAAGTACCCGAGGTGCTGGAATATATCCTCCCAGGATAGAACGATTTAACTCACCGGAGGGTTGGTACCAAAATGCCGGTGAACAGCGAGCCACTCAAAGTCTGTAAAAACACACTGGAATTTTTGTGCAGAAGAAGAAGAAGATCAGAAAATTTCGTCAGGAAAGATTCTGGGATTCAAAATATATTTATAGAGTTGCTGGCATTGTTTCTGAAAAGGTTTACAACCACAGGGTCGCGGGTCATGGGTTATTTCGGATTGAATTTTTCGTTAATTATTTAATTAATTAATTAAATAATTGAAAGAAATTTTGTCCAAAAAGATTAATCAATCGATCTTTGACCGAATCCGAATCCGAATCCGAGCGAGCGAGCGAGCAACGACGACGACGCGAGGTTTGCCTTCTTCTTAACTCTTTAAGAGCTAGAAGAAGAGCAATTATATATATACCCATCAAAAGCCTTTTCTTCCTCCAATATGGGACAATGTCCCTTTGCCAAGGAAGGAAACTCAAATATTTCATTTTTCCTCCATTTGTCATTCACCCTTTTTAAGCTACATAAGCTTAAAATCTCAACACTAAGTTCATATGACAGAAGACATATGGAAATGTAACAGATTACAGATCCACAAAATGTGCTAGATCAACAGAATGGTATTCATACACCATCAGAATTCTGAGTATCAAACCACATTTACAAATAATTAGAAGTTAAATTACTATGCATTCTTTCCCTTGATCGATGAAATATCAATTCCAATGTGGATGTCTGCTCGGGATACTTTCAGTCAATTTTTTGGGAAACAACACATGGGAACTTCACAATGAAAAGAAGCAAATAAAACCAGAAAAAAGGCTCTCAACCCTATAATGAATAAGATAACTATGTAGCTAATACATACCTCTACCAATGGCAAGCGGTGCGGGGCGGGTTCTGCCTTAACCCGCAAAATTTCAATCCGCCCCGTCCCCGTCCCGCATAGCACTTTACCCATATTCACCCGCCCCGCATCCCATCCGCGTCTACCTGCCCCGCCCAAAATATTTATTTTTTAAAAAAATTGTCTTATTTTTATGTTTATTCATTTGTGCTTTCAATTATATTTGTATATATGCCATTGTCAATCTAAATTTTTCCTTTTTAACGGTAAGCAATTAAGTAGATAAGCATACAGAAGCTAAACACTAAGACTGAACATTAATAACAATATCTTTTGTTATTTGTGTTTTTCTTTTTGCTTTATAATTCATTTAAGTATTTGTAAATTTAAGCTGGATTCTCTCACTATTTACAAGAAAGATAAGCACCGAAAAATTTGAAAGTTTTCACCGAAATCGGAAGCTAAATCACAGAATAAACCAAATTAAATTCTTAAGGTATTAATTGCTGGAAGTTAAGTCTACAGGTTTAGGTGATAGAACGATTTCAATACTTAATATGATTTGATTTCTATATAAAGAATTTGAATCTTCTGCATTCTACCACTGATAGAGAGCTTCAGGCTTCTGTCTTTAGAGGTAGAGCCGAGTGTGAGCACATAATTTTTGCCTAATATAAAATTACTCCTAAAAATTACAAAAACAAATAGCTTTAAATTATTTTATAGAATTTTTCTCTATTGTTTTACTTAGTTTTCTTTGTACGTACTCATGTTTGATGCATTTTTTAAGTTGCATTTTTAAGTCCTAAAGAAAATGCAAAAATATTTTGAATCTTTACATTTTTAGATTTTAATTGCATTTGTAAAACACTAAAAATACCAAAAATACATTAGTAACTTTACATGCATTTGTTAGCTAAATGAATTAGTTAATTGTTAATAAAATAGGTCATTAGATTAATTTTGTAAATTAGTTGAAATTAGCAGTGTTAAATAAATTGGTTATTCTTGAAAAAGAAAAGAAAGGAAAGAAAGGCTATTTGCCTTGTCATCAAATTGGGCCAGTTTGACCAGCAGCCCAGTCAAATCTACCCGCCCCAATTCACTTAACCTAGTCCTATACGGTCCGGTTCCCCTTTAACCCAAAACGACCCCGTTTTGACATCTTCAAATCCCCGCCGTTCATGCACCAGATCCAACGGCCTAGAACTCAACACCCCCTTTAGATTTAATTGTCTGAATCCCTTCCTAACCCTAGAGACCCCATTACATTTCATCTCTTTCACCCCTCTCTCACCACTTGTTGTCTCCGCCGCCGAAAATCGCCCTACGGCGGCGGACAGTCTCCAAACGACCCCAAATCGTCACCACACAATCCCTAGCCTCCGCTAATCACTAACCTACCATTAGTTTCCCCAAAATCCCTACCAAACTTGTCAACTTTCAGATCTAAAAATTCAGAAAAACTAATCTTTCCCTCTTCTGATTTCTTGGGTGATACCAACTCTTTGTGGTCTAGAACTTAAGTTAATTGATTGCTCTTGATGAGAGAAATCTATTGACGTTGATTTTAGCTCATTTCAAAGTCATCGGAATTTGACTGGCCCATCATATTCCCATCGCTGGTTTGTTTGAGGTCATAAATAGGTAAATTCCACTCTCATTCCCTTTTAAATTAGTTGATTCTGGTCATTTTCCCTCTTTTTTCTGATTGGTTCGTATGAAATTTGTTGAGTCATTTAGGTCTATTAAATTTGTATTGGATTGAGCATGATCAATATCATTTAAGGATCAATCTCTTAGTTTTGTTGGTTCTGGTCATGTTTCGTTAATTGGGGAAGGATGGTCATATGGTTCAATTTGTTTGGGGCTGACAAAGGTAATTAGTGGGCCTCAGGCCCAGACTGGTATAGCCTGGTCTTTTTACTCATGGCCCAGAACCTAAGAAGATATAGGTTAAAAGGCATGGCAAAAATAGGGAATCTTGCTTAGTCATTTAGGGAGTTTCTAGAAGGTTTAAAGTGCAGTAAAAAACAAGGGAATTGAGGTCATTTTAGTTAAGTATAGAGAGTAAAAGGGCTGGAAAAATGAGAAAACAACTGTCCTTTTTCAGTTACAACAGGTGCCCTTCTTTCCTAAAAATCAGCTGACATTCCCTAAATTCACGCTGAAATATTCCCCATCAGACCCTCTCTCATCTTATTTTGAGCATAGCATATATCGTCAAGGCACTCATCATTCTTCTCAAATACACTCACAGATATACACCGATCATCTGAGAAAAAACTCCAGAATTCCTTCTTTATTCTTGTTGATTTATACACTGATTTCTAAAGGAAAAACACTCTGAAGTTTTAAAAGAGGTGGTTAAGCTTCAAGCTGTGAAAGTTCAGACTCTATTTTGGTTCTTCACTGTTATTTCTGCTGCTAGAAATCACTGTTTTTCTGCTGCTAGAAATCACTGCTTCTGCTGGATTCTGCTTTCTTTCCTGATCTTATTTGTTCAAGTTTGTTGTTGTACTGCTATTTAGGTATGTGCCTAATTAAATTGTAACTTTCAGTTGGTGTTTGAACGAAGCATAAGTGATGGTATTCTTTCCTATATATGATTTCATGGATTCAGCATGTTTGTTTAGGCTTCAAAGTTGCTATACTCTTCCTCTGTTAGTTTTTGATGTTAGCATGTGTTGAAGTTGCATTATAAATTGCTGAATGGTCGTCGACTAGTACATCATCTCTTGACAGCATGTTATTATTTGAATTGAAGATACGCGCCTGAAATGACACTAAGGATGGTAAAGAAATGGGTTTGACCACCAGTTGGTTAGATTCATTCCTGAAGAAGCTCAGTTCCATCAGTTTAGTCATGGGAGTCAATAGCCTCATGACTCCCTGTTTACTCATGTCAATATGCAAGAAAGATCGGATATTAGTTTGGTTGTTTTTGAAACTTTGAAGTTTAAATTGTAGACTAATGGTTGTAATAGCATCATATGAAGTTTGAGATTTTTAAAATTAGTCATTTGTAATCTGTGGTGTGTGTATTGTTAATTTTAGTTTTGTTACAACTTCAAAGCTGTAATTAAATCAAGTTTTCCACCCAAGTAGCTTTATCATGTTTGCATAAATGTTCTGACTCTTCAAACTAGTTCAAGATAACGTTACAGATTATAGTATGAGTCAAAGTGAAGCATAAAAAAAAAATAGTTTGGCGAGTTTATTTCGTGCACAATATGATTAAATGCACATCTTCTGAGGCAAAATCCTAGGAACGTTGGTTTACATAATTAGAATCGTTGTTTAATGCCTTTATCTTATTCATTTTCAAAGTATAGCTTCCATATAATTGTAGTCGAATTGGTGTTATAGATTAAATTAGTGAATTGTTCAGTTGGTTCCCTTTAATTCCGGCTATTGATAAATTCAGGCTATTATAAATAATAAGGGCTAAGTGTAACTGTGTGACACTTCATGAAGTGGGCATGGGACGAATGTGAGACAGCTTTACCAAAAATGGATTCAGGACAGAGAGGCCGCTCATAGAATGGCCCATTTCTCTTTAAAAGAGGAACGATCAAACAATTCTCAGTTTTCTCCGACGATTCAATTAGTTCACGTATACATCATTTCCACAAATTCATATCCATAATCATGACTTCAAACGTAATCCAAAGTAGTTTAGGAAAGTAATTCACGAACATTCGTAGTTTGCTTTATGCGCGTTTAAATAAAATGATCGTGACTATGGGTACGGTTCTCGTGTCATAGTCATGATATGTGATCCCCAAGTCGAGTGTGCGTTTCACATGGTGCGATTCGCAATGTGTACAAAAACAAACGAGTGCGCGACATCGCGATTTGTTCAAACAAATTCCATAAATACTAAAAGCGGTTTTTAAAAGTAAAAAATGCACGTTAGGTTTCAAATATGCAATAAATCAGATAATTAGGTCAATTATTAATAGTTGAGTAATCGTGCTAAAATCAGAATCTGGGAATGCCTAACACCTTCTCCTGGGTTAACAGAATTCCTTACCCGGTCTTCTGGATTTCGCAGACTTTAAACAGAGTCAAATTTCCTCGATTTGGGATTTAAAATAAACCGGTGACTTGGGACACCATCATAATTTTTTCAAGTGACGACTCTGAATTAAATAAATAATTAATCTCATTTCGAATAATGTCACTTTAATGGGAAAAACTCCCTTATCTTCGGAAAAAGGAGGTGTGACACCGAGAGGGGAACAAAAAAGACCGAAGAGAATTAGCAGAAAGTCACAAACCTGCAACCACACCCGCACCGCACAGATATTCAAAAAGATATATTTTAATCCGCCCCGCACTGCCTCACTCCCGCATTTGTCTAACCCCCCCTCCCCCGCACCCGCACCACCCCATTACCATCCCTACATACCTCTGTGATGCAACATTGACAATGATAAGGATGTTTCCCTTGTAAATGCTGAGATCAACATCATTACCCTCAGCATCCTGTAAAAGTCAAATGAAGTTCAGTATTACAAAATCTTATCAAGATTACAGCTTAAACTGTATTATCCTGAGAAAAAAATACTCTCAACCTTAGTGTTATATAAATGAAAAAGCACTCAAAACCAATTTTTTTTAACTATAAAGAAACGAAAACGAACCCCATGTTTGGATAACAAATACTACAACAGACCTTAGTTTGTTGCGAGCCCTAAATGGATACCATATATCACAACTCTACACCTGCTACTTATCTTTTTTTCCAATGACCGAGAAATCCTCGGGGCTTAGTGCTCACTGCTCACAGTTCAAAATTCAATGGATCCCCTCCGCCCTTTGTTCAACCTGGGGCGTGCGTAATGCAATCTGGAAATCAGAAATGAGATGAACAATCTAGGAGTTGTAGAAACTCGAAGAAGGTGATAGCTAGGTCAGGGAATTAATCGAGATATTAGCTGAAGAAGTGAGTAGAGAGAAAGAGAGATTGATCTTATTGATGAAAATGATGATTACATTCACAATGTAAATACAATGTATTTATAAAGCGTGTAACTGAAGACTCAACTAACTCCTCTGACACTAACTTACTCAACTAACACCAGCAACTATAACTAACTTGTCTAACCAACTCTGCCACGTCGGATTCCAGCTCAACATTTTGCATTCTTGCATCAATACCCCCTGCTAAAGAACACCCTTGACCTCAAGGGTGAAATGAAGGAAACCTATGCTGTAATTCAAAAAGAAACTCCCAGGTTTCTTGAGAACTATCAATGCCAGTCCATTTCACAAGAACTTGACAAACAGCCTTGTTACCCCTCTTCACTAATCACCTGTTGAGCACCATCTCAGGTAGTGGACAATAAGGGCTTGATAGGTGAAATACAAGAGGATGGTTGATAGTATTTGGAATTACCGAGCACTTTTTCAGTTTTGATACATGGAAGGTGGGATGAATTAGAACATCAGCAGGCAACAACAATCGATAGCATCAATACGATATGGACCAAAATATTTGGCTGCTAGCTTGTTGAATGGTCGACTTGCCACAGAGATCTGTCTATAAGGCTGAGGCTTCAAGTACACCCAATCACCAACTGCAAAGCTTTTGTCTGATCTATGTTTTGACCAAATCCCTCATTCTTTGTTGAGCTCGAGTAATATGAAAGTTTAAGAGTTGAATGACAGCTTCTCGAGCAGCTAAGGATCTGTCCACCACTTTATTGGCAGCCTCACCACCTAAATAAGGGAGGTGAAGAGGTGGGTTTTAACCATACAAAACTTCATATGGTGTACCTTTGATGGTAGTGTGATAGGTGGTGTTATACCACCACTCGGCAAGGGGTAAATAGGATGACCATTCCTTAGGACTATCAGAACAAAAGCATCTCAGATAAGTTTCTAAGGTTCTGTTTAAAACCTTTGTCTGTCCATCTGTTTGTGGATGGTAGGCTGTGGATCTTTGTAGCTGAACTCCTTGTAAGGTGAATAATTCTTTCCAGAAGTTGCTGAGGAATACATGATCTCTGTCACTAGTCATAGTAGCAGACATACCATGCAACTTAAAGACATTGTCAAGGAAACACTGGCCACTGAATGAGTAGTATAGGGATGGGATCAGCTCATAAAATGACCATATTTACTCAATCTGTCGACCACCACCAGAATTACCTCTTTACCATTGGGTTTAGGTAATCCTTCAATGAAATCAAGGCAAATATCAGTCCAAACTCCATCCGAAATTAGTAATGGTTGCAATAAACCAGGATATGCAGCAGCATCATATTTGTGTCTTTGACAAATATCACATTTACTAATGAACTCCCTTGTGCCCTTACTAAGAGACTTCCAGTAAAATAATGACTCTAGCTTCTTGATAGTGGCATCCATACCTGAATGGCTCCCTTGAGTAGTAGCATGCCATAGAATAATAATAGAATTCTTTAACTGTGGATCATCTCCAACCACTAGCCTGCCTTTCCATCTCAGTTGATCATTACTCCAGGTGAATAACTTAAATGGCTGCCCTTTCACTTTAGCAATAACCTCTTGCAAGTATGGATCATTGAGCCAAGTGTGATTAATTTGCTCCCATAAAGAATCATTTGGTGTTAATAATGAAATGGCTAAAAACTCAGCTTCAGGTTTTCCAGATAAGGTATCAGCAGCCTTATTTTCTGCTCCTTTTTTATACTCAATAGAGAAATCAAAAGCCATGAGTTTTAGAAATCCCAGCCACTTGGAAATCAATGTGTAAATGCTGATACTTCAAAGCTTTCTGATCAGTTTTAAAAATAAACCTTCTTCCCAGCAGATAATGTTCCCACTTAGTAACAGCAAATATGAGAGCCAAAAGTTCTCTATCATATACAGACATAGCTTGATGTCTAGGAGCTAATGACTTGCTAATATAGGCTATGGGGTATCCTTGTTGTATCAGGACAACACCAATACCCTTTCCACTAGCATCTGTTTCTACTACAAATACCTTAGAGTAGTCAGGCATAGCAAGTATATGAGTAGAGACCTAAGCTTGTTTAAGCTTTAAGAAGACTGTTGTAGACTCCTCTGTCCATAGGAATCCATCCTTCTTCAACAGCTCATGCAATGGCTTGCAAATGGAACCAAAACCTTGTATGAACCTCATATAATATCCAGCAAGGCCTAGGAAACCTCTCAGCTGTTTAATGTTTCTAGGGACAGGCCATTGTTGGACAGCGGCATTCTTTTTTGGATCTGTAGACACCCCTTCTGCACTGATGAAATAACCTAGATATTCCACTTTAGGTACTCCAAATGCACACTTAGAAAGTTTAGCATATAACTGATATCTTTTCATAAGATCAAATACAGCTTTCACATGATCAATGTGATCAGTCATGCTCCTGCTATAGATCAAGATGTCATCAAAAAAAAAACCAACACTGATTTCCTTAACAAAGGTTTGAAGACAGAATTCATAAGGCTCTGGAATAAGGATGGAGCATAAGTTAAGCCAAAAGGCATAACCAAGAATTCATAGTGGCCTTCATGGGTCTTGAAGACTGTTTTATAAGTATCACCTTCTGCCATCCTTAATTGGTGATAACAAGCTCTAAGGTCTATTTTTAAGAACACCTCTGCTCCTCCTAGCTCATCTAATAAATCCTCTATTATAGGTATAGGAAACTTATCTTTTATTGTTAGCTGATTTAGTTCTCTATAATCAACACAAAGACACCAGCTTCCATCTATTTTTCCAACCAACACCACAGGTGAAGCATAGGGGCTGGTGCTATGTTGAATAACCCCTTGATCCAACATCTCTTGAACCAATTTTTCAATAATATCCTTATTAACTCCAGGATATCTATAAGGCCTGTTATTCACAGGACATGCAGACTCAATGAGAGGAATTCTATGATCAAAAGAACCTCTGTGAGGTGGTAATGTGGTAGGTAACTCAAATATGCTAGAGTACCGTTCCATTAAGAAAGATAAAGTTGAAGGTATTTCAGTACCTTGAATAGCTTGTATATGGTGGCAGTGATTGCTCTCCTCTTCAGAACTGATTACTGTCATCATGAAGAACTGAGTATCCACTCCATTCTTCTTTGCTAATGAGTTGGCCTTAGCTGCTTTGAGTTGACTGGTGACACCCCTCAGTACATGATTATTCCCTTGATACACAAATTCAATGATTCTATTCCTAATATCAAATAGAATTCTTCCCAAGGTACTTAGCCATTGCACCCCCAAGACTATATCCACATTTCCTAGTGGTAAAAGTAAGAAATCTGAGGAGAATATAGTACCTTGTAGCAACCATTGCATATTCTTACACACTGAAGTTGTTTGTACTTTCCTACCATCTGCCACACTAATAGACTGCTCTACTATAGGACTAGCTTTACACCCCAATCTCTTGGCCACCTCTAGATCAATGAAATTATGTATACTTCCAGTATCAATCAAGACTTGTAATGGTCTTTTCTCATGATAACCAGTTACTCTAATCGCTTGGTATCCAGTAACACCAGTAAAGGCTTGCAAGGAGATTGTCATAAATTCATATATTCCCTCTACAGCTTCTTGTAGTGATTCTCCTACCTCCACTTCAATTCTTGTATCTTCCTCATTTAATTCTACCATGAATATATGTCTTTTTGCTTTACAACTATGCCCAGGTACATACTTTTCATCGGAGAAAAAACACAACCCATTGGCTCTTTTTTCATCCATCTCTGCTGCAGTCAATCTTCTACCAGAACTGTTGCTATTAATTCTGTTAGGTTTATTAGGATTAAGTTCAAATGGTCTTTTGAAAGTGGAGCTTGGTATAGGAGGTTTTTGGGAATTCTGTAGTTTGGTTTGAATGGGAATGGGTAGGATATGATTAGGTGATCTAACAACAGGTTTGAGGCCCCAAGACTGAGCCTGAGCTTCAAAGACACCTTCCTGCAGCCTAGCAATCTTATAAGCTTGCATAAATGTTCTTGGTGATTGGATCTTAACAGCTTTATTAAGTTCTGGCTTTAATCCTCCCAAAAAACAACTTATAGCATTATCATTTGCTAGATTAACTTCAGTCAATAACCTATCAAATTCAGCCTGATATTCTCCTACACTACCAATCTGTTTTAGATTTTTAATGGATTCCATAGGATCCTCAAATCCTTCTCCAAACCTTTCATTTAAAGCCAACGCATATTCAGTCCAAGTAGGAAAAGCAACTATATTCCGAGATCTCATATAAGATCTATGCCAAGCAATGACTTCACCATCAAAATGAATAGAAGCCGCATTCACCCTCTCATCGAAAGTGACTTCCTCCATAGAAAAGACATGGTCCACCTTATACAACCATGATCTCAAATCACTTCCAGAATATTGAGAAAACTCCAATCTAGAATATCGGATAAAGAGATTATTACCAGTTGAAGTAGAACCTATGTGCATTTCCCTCTGTCGATGAATACGAATGGGACATGTTGAAGAATCACCATCAATTGAGGGTTCAACTCCAAATTGTGCTGCTCCTTTGTTCCTCTGCTTCATAAATCTAATTGCTTCCTTGATTTCGAACAGCTCCTTATCAGTCTGTGTGTTCCTTTCATTCATGTTGGTCATACCTTCCATTAATTTCTGTAATTGATCCTGAATTTCTGAAAATTTGTTTTCCATTCCTTCCGAAGATTTGTCCTGAACTTTATCCCCGCCCATGATGATATTGCCGAGAATCGTAAGCTTTGATACCAATTAATGCAATCTGGAAATCAGAAATGAAATGAACAATCTAGGAGTTGTAGCAACTCGAAGAAGATCATAGCTAGGTCAGGGAATTAACCGAGATATTAGCTGAAGAAGTGAGTAGAGAGAAAGAGAGATTGATCTTATTGATGAAAATGATGATTACATTCACGATGTGAATACAATGTATTTATAAAGTGTGTAACCGAAAACTCAACTAACTCCTCTGACACTACCTAACTCAACTGACACTAGCAACTATAACTAACTTGTCTAACCAACTCTGCCACGTCGGATTCCAGCTCAACATTTTCTATTCTTGCATCAGTGCGCCTAACCACACATCACAAGTTACGCGTCGCGCAAACCATTATCGTTTTTCCTCTAGCTTTAAAAGGGTCCGAAGATTCTCAACCTTATTCATTTAACAAGTTATCCCAACTACCTATACAACAGGTACTCTCTCTTTACACCAAACTCATAAATGAGTAAAATAATGAATTATCATTTAAATTGTTGCTTATCTGGGTTATTCGTATTCATACAAACAACACATAATAATTTACAAACCCACAACATCAAAATGATGCCTCAAAACGCAAAACCCCTAATTCATAGACCAAAAAAATAAACAAAAGCATAAATGAAAACAAAAATGAGCGACCTTTACACAAAAGAAAACAAAAAATGAAAACAAAAAATGAATTATCATTCTCATGTTTTTCTAATGGTGGTGATTCATTTCTATACAAAAACAATGTTCGATCACTTACAAACCGAGAAACTGCTGCCACATAACTCAATTTTTAATTCAGAGACTAATAAAACAAACAGAAGCAAGATTTCTATTTATAAAAACATAATTTAGGGGAAAACCCAAAATTATAACAAAGTAAAAGTGCTGACCTTGACAGTGAAGTCATAAATAGATTGAGGCTTGCTAGATTGGATGTTCATTGTACTATAATGTATCGTATTGTATTATACTGTATTGTTTGATGAATATAATGTTTGGATAGATTATATTGTTTGTCGTTGTTTCATGATATCATGCACCAGCAATATGAAGAATAAATTTGTAATATTATAAAGAAAAATTATGATATGTGATAAATTTATTATATAAAAAGGTAGGATACATGATAAAATAAAATTATTTAATAATAGTGAAGGGTGAGATGAGAGAAAAAGACAAGATAACGACGCAACCACACCAAATCGGTCGTTACATAAAGTGGCACATTTCGTCGTTACGTAACGATTGATTTAACGATACGATACAATAAAATTTAAGTAACAACCAAAATAAATATCGTATTTAAAGTAGCAATACGATACAATACAATACGTAACGACCATCCAAACAAGCTGTTAGCGGAAACAATAGAATTGGAAATAACTGTTTGAATCGGAGGAGTAGACACAAAATTGAAATGGGTTGGTTTAAGAATCGAAGAAAATTGCTTAAGGAAACTGAGATTTTTTCTTGGTACGAGAAGACGAGTTGCAAGACAAAGCATTAGCGTATATGAATTTATAAATTTTTCAAATATCTTAGGGGTCGTTTGGTAGGTGGTATAAGAATAGTGCTTAATAGAGTGTATTAGTAATGCTGGCATTAGTTATGATAAAATTATTTTTTATCTATTGATTGATTTGGTGTATTAAAGCATTACATAATTTTTAAAAAGTTGGGTGTTTACAAAAGTACACTCCACAATTTTCAACTTTAGCTATAACAATTAACTACATAGATAACAAAATTCTTTCAACATTGAGAGGTAACATCTACCTCGAGCAAAAGGCAGAGGCTCTTTTAAGTGATCCATTAACTTAAATGGATCAGTACAAAAATAATAATGCAAAAAGATAAAGTAGTACTATCAAAGTATCAAGCTATAACAAGTTTGGCCTTTTCTATGGCCAAAGCGTACATAGAGAAGTCTGCTTGCTAATAATATGGGGGAAAGTATTTGAGATGGGTTTTTAGGGATTTGAGGGGGCAGTTAGGTCTTTAACTATATTTATGCAAGTATTAAAAATCCTTGCATTACTAATGTCATGATTTTCTATGCATTGGTTATACATAGGATAATACCAAGTATGATGTATAACAAGTATTAGTTTTACACAGGTTGAAAAAATATACCAAACAATATATTAGTAATGCACAGAGCTAATGCTTGCAATATTTTTTCTAATACCTCCTACCAAACGACCCCTAAAACTTAAAACCTTGCGTGAACACTGCATACACATAAGGACACGGTTTGACACATGGCACGAGCGGAAAGTGACACGAGGCGGAATATAAGGTGAACACACGTTCGTCATTGGACTTTCATAATAATAATAATAATAATAATAATAATAATAATAATAATAATAATAGTATAGTAGTAGTAGTAGTTTGTCAATGTGATATACCCAATAATAAAATTGTAATTAAATTAAAGGGACTTATATAGTCATTGAATAACTTTTTTGTTCTATATTTGTTTTTATTCTATTATTCAATGTATAGTATTTTTACATTGTTAATAGAATTTTTTATTAGCATATTACTTTGTTTAATATTTTTGTCTGCTTGCTTTCTTTTTGTAATATAAGAGAAGATATATATATATATATATATATATTATTAATCTTGAAATATTTTTAATTTTTAATTTTATTTTGTTGTTGTCAATAATATTATCTAAATTTTAATGAATAAAATCTCCATTAAATTAAAGGAATTTATATAGTCATTGGATAACTTTTTATTTTTTTATTTGTTGTTGTTAATAATATTATCTAAATTTTAATGAATAAAATCTCTATTAAATTAAAAGAATTTATAAAGTCATCGGATAACTTTTTCGTTATGTATTTTTTTATTATATTATCCATTATTTAATATAATTCTATTGTTAATAGAAATTTTTAATTTTATTAGCATATTACTTTGTTTAATATTTTTGTCTACCATTGTTTTTTGAAATATATTAGAAGATATATATTTATTACTCTTGAAATATATGTTTTATTTTAAATTTTATCCTATTGTTCTATCAAATTAATGAGGCTTATATAGGCATCAATAACTTTTTTTCTGTATTTTTCTTTATTATATTTTCCAATATTTAGTATTATTTCATTGTTAATAGAAACTTTTATTAGCATATTACTTTATTTAAATTTTTGTATGCTACTTTATTTTTATAATATAATAGAAGATATATATTTTTTATTTTTTATTTTATTCTACTCAATAATATTTTCTGAATAAATAAACTTTTTATTTTTTAAAAGAAAAATAAAAATTATTAAAAAAAGAAATTTTAAATTTCCATTATTTTATATTTTTGTAATTTTAATTTTTTATTTAAAAATAATTTTAAAACCCCAACTTGAATTGACAATTTTTTTTAATTTTGGTTTTTTATTATAAAATATTTTAATTTAAAAAATCCAACTTGACTGGACAGTTTTATTTTAATTTTATTTGATTATAAAATATTTTATAGATATTTAAATTTAAAAAACAATAATCAATAACTAATTATTAGCTAAATAACTAATTATTAATTACTTATGTCATGCGACTTTTTTCTAGGATGTCACTTGACTTAAGGAGGGGGCTTTTTCCTCTCTTTTTAATAATATATAGATATAGATATTGATTGTCAAGATCAATTATCAGACCTCAATCCTTAACAAAATGATTTTATGAATATCCAATATTTGATTTCATTTATTGGATGTATTAATTTGTTAAGAAAACGAGTTTCTAAAATTAGAAATGTATCTCGAAAAAAATAAGTTAGAATGTCAAATCTTATAGTTACTGTTATACTAACGTAAACAACTAAAAATACTGAATTTAGACATACTTTAGTTTTCTTATATTCTCTTATAATACTGAATATAGATATTCTATCATATATCAAAGGAGATTTAATACTTCATATAAATCCAAAAGAGTTACTTTGTGCCCCATTTGTCGTTCAAATTTTCCGTAGGGAATTCAATTGAACCTCTTTACCTTCTTTTAACTTCGTTCCTGCATGTGTATGTATATATATATAATTTTTTAGAAACTATTATTTATATGTTTAGTGAATGTTTTTCACAAATTGGTATCATATGGCACCACAAAATATTTTTGTCATTGTTGCGCTTATAGATTGGTGTTTTTCGTAGAATATGATCAAATTATTTCAAGTAACTTTGGCTGATTACATTTACGGTCGAGATCTTTTATTCAAAATTGTCCAGAAATGGTAATAATGGAGGTAATAGTGTGAAAGAATGTTTTTCTCGTTGCATTTGTGGCTCATTATCTAGATGTTTTTTCCTTTTTCTTTTAACTCAGCAATGATGTGAAGGTATATGCTTTGAACTTGTATCTGAAAATAAAATATTGTGCGCTGGGGCCTACATAAAATAATCCAATTAATTGGGTTCATATTTTATTGTCAAAGTTTTGCTCTTTTTGTAACTTAATAGATTAATATTGAATGTGTTTCTTTTTGGCAAAAAGTATCTTTATCCAAAGTTAAAAGTATTTGATCAACCTTTTTCGAAGGAAAAAAGTGATAGTAACTTTCCCAAAAATATTTTTTTAAAAGTATTTTTGAGAAAAACATGTTTAAAATTATTTTTTAAAAGCTTGGTAAAATCTTAATTGCTGCTGAAAAGTGATTTTAAATTGATTAGACAAAGAAAAGTATTTTTTTTTTTAAAATTCTTTTTAATTCCATAAGCACATCCAGGTTATAAATCTTCTAGAAACTTTCAAAGATTTCGATGAAGGAACGTTTAAGGCACTAAAAGACAGTCTACTGTTTTCCACCTGTTCAGACAATATGGATAGAGTTATAATTTATAAATATTGTCCAAAATGAATTCCAACAATGGAGAGACGGTTTAGGAAATTAAAATTGAATTAGTCTAATTATACTTCGTTTTGGATTGTTGAACCATTTCTTCTGCGTCATCTGATTCTGGAAGGCTGATTTAGAGAGTGTTTGGGTTCGCTTTTAAGCTGGTCAAATCAGCTTTTAAGTTCTTTTTAGCTTTTTTAGTATTTGACAAAGCTATAAAGTGCTTTAAATAAGTTTAAACTGCTTAAAGCAAGTCAAAAGCAATAAGCTGGACAACCCCAACTTATTGTTTTTTTGTCTAAAAGCTATTTCTACTGAAAAGATACTTTTTTAAGCCAATCCAAACGGGCTCTTAATTTCATTTGAGATTCCATAAGTTTCTTATTAGTTTTTGTTTCTATGACAGTAATGTTCGGACTAGCCTAGATGCATAATAACAACTCAATATAATTCCACAAGTAAGGTCAGGGGAGAATAGTGTGTACTATGGTGACCAAATGGATTAGGAAAAAAATAGTTATTCATCCATATTATTAGCTAAAAAATGAGTTGGATAATGAACCTTTTAAAAATGGATCAAATATGGATAAGAACCATATTATCCAGTTAGAAAATGGATAACTAATGGGCTTAACTTTTATATTTGTAAAGACGCAAATTGGGGGTTCCTCAAGTTAGGGAGACTAAAAATTCTCCCAAAAGTGATCATATTCAAGAAGTCATAGGTAATATAGATAACGTATTATCCGCCGGTTAACTCATTGTCTACCCGTATTAAATATGGATCGGGCCAGATAATTTATCCATTTTTATATTACCCGTTTTCGACTCGTCCAGTATTCGAAGCACTTATTGTGTGTTTTATGCCTTGTAGGAGTGATTCCGATTTATGTAGATGTTGTGGAGCTAATTCGAGCTATTTGGAGTTTTGAAGTCTGAGTATAAGCCCAAGAAATTAAGCCTGGATAACATTCGTAGGTTAAAAACCAAGTCTGGATGTTAAAAATTTGAAAAACTCATTTTTGCAACAATTTGCACTACCATCCCGCGGCATGCCCCGCGTGCGGGGCGCTAGGGCAAAAATTGGCCAAAAATCATATTTTGGCACGTTTTAGAATTTCCTACATGCGCCGCATGGGCATGATGCACGGCAGCCCAAAAATGTTAGAGTGACTTTCCAATTCCGCTAAAAAGTGATAATTTCGTCCGGGGATTATTGGGGGATGGCTTAAATACACGTGAAAATACCATTTTCGGGACTTTTGACAGATTTTCGACCCAAGGAGGCCAAGGAGGCTAAGAAGGAGTTGGAAGAACACAAGCACACATATTTCATCATTCCTTCCTCACTCAGGATCCGGGTTTGGATTGAACCTATGTTTTCCTATACTATAATTATATTTGTGAAGAACGTCTCCATGTCTATGGAGTATATCCTTTTGGATTTTGATGGATTTGGTGTATTGATGATTGTTTGTGAATTTTTCACTTGTTGCATAATTATTTGTATTTGAATAGTTTTTGGAAGATTTAATTGTTGCATCTATATTCACTTGTTCTTGTAATTGAAAGAGGCATAACTTGTGATATCTTTGCATTATATTGTTGGTTGAGTTCATTGATTCTTCTAAGTAATCGAAAGAGACTAGTTGAATTATTTATTAAACCTAGTTAAGAGTATAATCGAGAGAGGTTCTCCTAAAGACCAATCCATTACGCATTCTTGCATATCTTCACAGAGCTTAAGTTGGTTCATATTATGAGGTTGAGACTTAATAGAGAGAGGAGTTTTTACTAAATAATTGTACTGATAATTAAGTGAATTCGAGAGACTCATTTGAACATTAGAAGTGAATTATCTAGAGTTAAATCCCAGACAATTATCTTGCACCTATCCTATCAAAACTCCCATTTTCTCCCATTGATATCTTCCTTTCTTAGGCCTTGCTTTGATTGTCATTAGTCAATTAACTCTAGATTCTTAATTAATTTTAGTATTAACCACAAAAATATAAATTGTTGATCATCTTGGATAGCAATCTAGCTACCAACTAAGATAATACTATTTAAACTCAATCCTTGTAGATACGATTTTATACTATACTATCTTTGACTAGCAATCATAATTTAAGTGTGTGTTTTGCGCTCGTCGGATATGTAATTGCTTTTGGTTAGATTTAGGCCCTTTAGAGTCGAAAAATCGAGGGAAAGTCATACTTATTGATTGATTGAGATTTGAGGCAAGTGACTTGTCTAACCTTGTATGGGGGAAATCCCCTTAGGACTTGGTACTATTGTAATAATTTGTGATATGTGAACGCCGTGTACGCGAGGTGATGAGTGCGTACATGGGATAATTGTTGAAATTACGGTTACTTCTAAGTAGATTTATTTTTAATTCCTCAACTGAGTTGCCTTAGCATATGTAGCTGTCATGTTTAGCCTAGTATCGCATGTCTACGTGTCTTAACCTCTACTTGAAATTCGTGCAACATGCTTAGTTGAATTACATGTTTCCTTGATAATTGAATTCGGTCTTTAACTGTAGGATTCCTTGCCGTAAATTCATGGTTCCATAATTTATGAGTTGCATATTTATTTTTGGGACTACAAGGCGATACCTCGGGAGATCAACCTACTTGCATATTTACTTTTGGGACTACGAGGCGGTACCTCGGGAGATCCTTCTGTTGTGCATATTTACTTTTGGGACTACGAGGCGGTACCTTTGGAGATCCCCATGTGGTGCATATTTATATTTGGGACTACGCGGCGGTACATCGGGAGATCCCCCTATTGTGTATTTACATTTGGGACTACGAGGCAGTACCTTGGGAGCGCTCCTGTTGTTTACCTCTATTTACTGTGTTGTTACCTTTATGAAATTTCTTGTTGTTCATTTCTCGGTCATTTCATTGTATTATTATACTTTTTGCCTCATTTCCCTTTATTCCAGTAGGGCCCTGGCCTGACCTCATCACTACCCTTCCGAGGTTAGGCTTGGCACTTACTGGGTACCGTTGTGGTGTAGTCATACTAAACTTCGACACATATGTTTTTGCAAATCCAGGTTCTTCTTATCAGACCAGATACCAGTGAGCTGGACCGCACGTGGAGGCTTCAAGGTATATCTGTCAGCGTCGGCAGACCTCGGAGTTCCTCTCTATCCTTATTATGTTGCTTCCCTTATTCTCTTTAGACTTTGAGGTTTAGAGACACTTAGTATTTTCTCTTAGAAGCTTGTGACTTATTTCTACCGGGTTTTGGGAGTTATAATTATATAAAAAAAATTGCAGTTCTTGTTTATATTTCATATGTTGAGATTGAGTTTAGTTTTATATTCAGTTATTCTGCAAATTGTTAGGCTTACCTAGTCTTAGAGACTAGGTGCCATCACGACTTCCTACGGAGGGGAAACTAGGGTCATGACACTTAGGGACTAGATTCCGAGGTAATAGAAGTCAAATGTGACTCCCGGCTGATGGTAAATCAAGTCTACTGGATCTTCGAAACCACAGAAGAGCGCATGCACAATATGTAGTAAAGGTTCAGGTTCTGCTTGCTCGATTTTGGGAGTGGTCAATTACACATATCCCAAGGGAAGAAAATGCAGAAGGGAATACATTAGCTAACCTCGGTTCATCAACGGAAATGAAGGGATCGGATTCTGGGACGGTAGTACAGCTCATGCACTCGGTTGTGGACGCAAATAACTACTATGAGGTGAATGCAACTAATTTGGTCTGGGACAGGAGGAATGAGATCATTTATTTTCTCGAACACGGGAAGTTACCCAAAGACTCCAAGGCATCTCGGGCGCTACGTGCCCAAGCAAAATGATATAGCTTCAAAAGAGGCCAAATGTATAGGAAATCTTTCCAAGGCCCACTGGCCTCATGCTTGGGAGCTTCTGGAGATAATTATGTTATGCTAGAAGTCCACGAAGGGATATGTGGAAATCATTTGGGAGCATACTCTTTAGTACTAAAACTGGTAAGGGCAAAATACTATTGGCTATGAATGGAACAAGACGCCAAAGTTTTCGAACAAAAGTGTCGATAAGTGTCAACTCTACGCTCCACTGGTACATTGACCAACAGAACCATTGCACTCAATTCTCTCTCCATGGCCATTCATGAAGTGGGGAATGGATATCGTCAGACCACTGCTGCCGACCCTTGGTAAGGTAAAATTTCTTTTAATTTTAACTGATTATTTTTCTAAGTGGGTTGAAGCAGGTCCTTATCAGAAGATCGGCGAACGTGAGGTGCTGGATTTCTTATGGGAAAACATAATTTGCATGTTTGGAATACCAAAAGAGATAGCATGCGATAACAGGCCACAGTTTATAGGTGCAAAGATCACAAAGTTCCTTGAGAACTTGAAAATCAAAAGAATCACATCTTCTCCCTATCATCTGAGTGTAAATGGTCAAGCGAAATCAACAAACAAAGTGATTATATTAAAACTCAAAAAGAGGTTGGAAGTAGCTAAGGTAAATGGCTTGAGGAGCTGCCTGGAATGCTATGGGAGTACAGAACAACGGCCAAATCGAGCACATGAGAAACTCCTTTTTCCCTTGTGTACGGAACAGAAGCCTTAATCCCGGTAGAAGTAGGGGAGCCTACCTTGAGGTATTTCCAGGCAAGTGAAGGGACAAACAATGAAGCAATGTTAGTTAACTTTGAGCTACTCAATAAGCACAGGGACTTACCGCATGTAAGAATAACAGCTCAAAAGAAGAGAATATAAAGATATTACATTGTAAGGGCCAACCTCCGTTACTTCAAAGTTGGAGACTTGGTTCTAAGGAAAGTAACTCAAAACACCCGGGAGCTCAATAAAGAGAAGATAGGTCTAACATGGGAAGACCCTTACCGAGTTTCAGCTGTCACCGAAAAAGGTTCATACGAGTTGGAGAATAAGGATGGAGAATAGTTGCCAAGCAACATTAATGTGGCTCACCTCAAGAGATATTATTACTGATAAACATCACCTACACTGAAAGTATGTGTTGCACTCTTTTTCCCTTCATCCAGTTTTATGTCTCAATTGAGTTTTTCTGGTAAGGTTTTTAACGAGGCAGCAACAGAAATCATACTACGAAGAAGATCTCAACAGCAACAATAAAACCTTTAATAGTAAGGTACACAAGCAAAGATCAACTCCGGAGCGGTTAGGTAATCTTTGGCTCGATAGAAAAATTCCTGCTAGGAAGTTAAGTTTGCTATCGAACAACGGTTACCCGACCGTTCACAAGTGCAAGCCACTAGAGAATTGTTAGATAGTCTTTGGATCGATAGCATAAAGTCCTAAGGGGAAGTGAAGTTTGTTACCGAACTGAAGACTGTCTAACAATTCATTGGTGGAATCATAAAAGATGTTATACTTCCAGAGTTCCAATTCGCATTCTTCGCATTTGAACACTGAGGGGAATAATATGAGTATAAGGCAATCATGATTGCCACGTCGACCAAAAAACGAAAATTGGAAACATAGTTCTATCATCGGGACCGAGGACTACGCGGCTAGCCCTATAGAAACAAGTTGTAAACGTTAGCCACAAGAAATGGCAATTTATCTTTCGCACAACGAATGCTTATGTACCTTTTGAAAATGGAAGGAATAAAGTAAAGTCCTTTTATTTCTATCGTGTTTCTTGTCTGAACGATGAACTAATTTTCCCATTTGAATGTTAAACTAGTACTTCAAATACTAATGCCGTAATGAACATAAGACGTCCTCTTCAAGAGCACCGTAATCATAAGAGGGTCGTCTCTTATAAAAACCCTCACATTAAAGGGTTGATTTCGGAAGAACTTATGCCCGGAATCGGAATGTCTTCGAGGAAAAATATACCCGAAATCCTGCACAAAAAGACGCAAAAAAGCAAACTTGCGCAAATACTTAAACAAAAATAGACGCAAAAGGTAAACTTGAACGAAACACTTTAACAAGAAGAAATGTGGAAAGACTCATACAACATTTGAGCAAAAGATGTTTTTATTCATAATAAAAAGTGCCAAAATGGCACAGGTACAACATTTAGGAAAAGAAATAAAAAGCTAAATTGTTGTATCTCTGGAATCCGGAGAAAGAGAAGCGTCTGCGCCCCTAGAGAAAGTGGGTAGATCCGATGCCGGTTCAATATCTTGTCCTTCATCAATTTGGCTCTCAACATCATCACCTTCCAATTCCTCTCCAGTTCCCGAGAACTAAATATCGGAACCAGAAGAGTCGGTAGCATCAGGCCTGGCCAGAAGACCTCTTTTCGCGGCTAACTCCAACTCAAGGGCTTTAGAAATTTCAGCGTCAAAATCTATGACACCCGCTTTGGCCTCTTCCAAGGTTTTTGTCCTCATACTATACATGGAATGCGTTTTCTCAACAATGAGGGAAGACGCTATACGTTGAAGTTCTTCTTTAAGTTGGTCAACCTCGACAGAAAGATTCTCCAGCGCGGACCTCACGGACCGAAGGCTAAAATCAAGATCATGAACAGTAGAGCTGAAAAGTCTGTTATGCTCGATGGTCCTCTTATACTTCTCCTCCAATTGGCATATTTTAACCAGTGGCAGCAAACTCTTTAGTTATGGAGTTCAAGGCCACCTCCAAATTATTTAACCTTTCAGTTGAGGCAGCCTCATGATCGGATGCAGCAAGAACATCGCTATGGACTTCAGCCCATTTGGCTTTAGCCTCTTCAAATTGAACCCTCAACGGGGGGATCTCTTAGCTAAGGGTCTCTACTTCTCACTCACGTTTCTGCAAACGAGCCTCCAACTCAATAGCCTCAGTGGCTTTGGCTTCCAATTCTGAGAGGCGAGAAACAATTTGATTCCACTCGGCCAAAAGTTGATCCCGCTCGGAGATAAGCTCTTCCTTTTCCCGAATCAACTTTTGGAGGCACTCGGAATCAAGGAAATTGTCCTGCTAAACAAGAAAGGAAAACTCAAAAATAATATTAAATCAAAGATAGGGGAAATGACAAAGGAAATGAAAAATATACTGTTGCGGCGTTGTGCATAGCATTGTTCAACAAGCATTCTCCCGAGAGAGCCTGTATCTTTTCCATATCTTTTTCTGAAGCCAAAGGCTTCAAATAGTTAGGTAGTTTTATCGTCCGGAATAGTAGATTGTATCCGGTAGAGACTGAGAGAGTGACACTCCTCCTCCTTTGCGGATCTTACGAGGGGGCAACATAATTTTGCCCTAAATTCACATGAACTAGGGACTGGAGAATAGGAACATCTTCTTCTCGGAAAGATGCGATCGGTGGAGATAGTGTAGTAGTTGCTGGTAGAAGAGCGGGTGAAGAAGGTGATGAAGTTGATGGTGTTGAAGGGTGAAAAGTAGCTGCGACAAAAGCAGTGTTGGTTTCTCATCAACCGAAGATGGTAGGGGCTCGGTACTGGGATCAGGCAACCGGAGTTGGCATTTTCTACCATCTCGAACTCCCCCCAAAGTTCCAAGACATCGTCCTCGATTGGTGTAACTACCTCAACAGGTTGAGCATTCTGTTGAGTTGATAAGCATTATCGTCTTTTATGGATAGAAGCTTCCTCATCACTAGCTTCTCCATCATCGTCAATCATCACGGTATCTATGGCCAGCCCGGGTAGAGGGCTTGACACCATGACTTCCAGCGATGACTCAGGGATGGTATTCTTTGCCCACTTATTCTGTCCCTTGACCGCGGAGGAACGTTTTTTTTTGGTTGCTTGTTCTCATGCCGGGGACTCCGTGAAGAAGTACTTGTACCCGAAGTAGGCCTGGAGACATATGTTCAAGTAAGCGCCTCCTAACGAAGCCTCCCCGCATCAGCAGGATCGGCCAAAATATCCTCCTTAGGGATGACAACCGATCCCGGGGGTAGACCTGAATTCAGTAAAAAGGAAATAATTAATCAATCTCCTTACACAGAAAGCAAGGACGAGATGAGTTTAAGTTACCATGATATTTGGCCTTCCACCCGTATTTAAGGGCCAGTACTTTCCCCGTGCGGGTGTCAGAAGTAGTGACGTCCAAAATTTTCTAGACCAATGGTCCAAGCCTTCAACCCTAGGTGGAACCTATCGAGTTGTTAAAACATGCAAAGAAAGGAGGATCAATAAGGATATGAGAAAAGTTCTAATGAAAAGAAATATTAAACAAACAGCTTGTGAGTGCGGTTCTATGATCCCGGAAAGGATGAAGCCGTTGCGGGGATGGTATCATTGGTGGCAACTGCAACGAACCGTTCCATCCACCCACAATCGTTATCATCATCCATGCTAGATAGAATTGCATGATGGACGCATTTACTGAAATTTATCATTCCCCTACGAATGATTTTGGCGGAATAGAGGTTCATCACATGAGCTAAGGATAGCTCATCTCCCGTCTCTTGGCACAAGTGCCGAAGACAAGTAATTTTCCTTTACACATAAGGACTTACTTATTCGAAACACACATGGTAGCGAAAACAGAACTCCGCAATAACGGAGTCAAGTTCTCCACTCAAAGAAAACACTCCCAAAGAAAAGGGATACGTGTGTAAACCCCCCCCCCCCCTGGGTAGGGCTACTCGCACTGTTAGATCAGAAGCAATAATTTCCAAATCTTGACAGCGGCAATCTTCCTTCACAGCAATAATACTGAAAGTACGGATGGAAGAAGGGTATCTACCAACGGCCCACGTACGAGGGATAATAGAAGGAAATTTCTATTCGAAGTCTTTAGTTGTGACAAGACTTCTAGGGATGATGGTGCTCATTGTAGGAGGAGCAACTTCATCAGCATTGTTTTTGTTCTTTGAGGAACTGATATTTTTTTAAGAAGAAGCCATTATATGTTATAGTAGAAAGAAAAGCTTTTCTCATATGAGGAGAGTTAAAGAAATATTGAAGAACAAAATACAAATTGAATTAAGAGAGCTTGAGAGAGTTTGGAGAATTATGGGGTGTGAATGAAGGACATTGATGTGTATAAGTAAAGGTTTAGGCGGCTAAATTTGTGACCATAATTACCTTGATAGCCGGCAAAGGTTACGCTGAATCATGGGATGACGTGTGTTCAGGGCATTAAATGCGGAGAGACGTGCATCTAATCAACCGTAAGAAGCTTTTCAGAGGGGGTCAGAGATAATTCCCGCCAAAAAGAATGTCTCTATCAACTTCCCAGTGATTACATAGGATAAAATATGCTATGTTAAGTAATTACATAAAAGGGTGGCACATGGAACCGAAAGGCAAATGATAGCCAGGACCAAAGATAACTGTTCCATTTGTTACCGGAAGGAATGATGCTCATAAAGATGCAATAAATGCCTTCCACCTGGTAGCATTTAATGGAGAATATTCTACAGCATTTAATATACAACCCGTTACAAAGAATTGACCATTCATGCTCACTGTTACATATTCCTCAATGGCCCTCATAATTGACATTAAAGAAGGGCATGATACAAGGACCTTATTCCCTAGGTGAAGCTATAAATAGTGAGCTATGTTATCATTGTAAGGAGATGAATTTTCTTGGAAAATTATGCTATAATCTACTCAAATCTTTATACAATTTTACCTTCTTACTTTTCGATTTAGTTATTGTTGTGCCTGGAAGCCTTGCTCCCGCAACCACTATGTAATGACCCAATCATCGTTTTGAGCTATAACGTATCATTAAGCAGTTTGAGGCCCTAAGTAGCTTCACTTCAGGTGTTATGACTTGTACGTGTGGTCGGAATTGAATTTCGGAAAGTTCAATATTTTATTTGGAAAGAAAATTCTACTTTCGGAAGTTTTAAGTTGGAAGAATTAGCTAAGGTTTGACTTTTGAGTAAACGACCTCGAAATCATAATTCGAAGGTTTCAGTAGGTTCGTATGATGATTTCTAACTTGGGCGTATGTTCGGGTAGAGTTTTGGATCCTAAGTTTGGTTTGAGGTGGACTTTGGTGTTATCTATGTCCGTTTGGGATTTCAAGCCTTAGAATAGGTTTGTATTGAGATTTATGACTTGTACGCAAAGTTTGGTGTCATTCCGAATTGGTTAGATATGATTCAGACGAGTTCGTCGAAGTTTGAAAGTCTAAAAGTTAAAGAAATATTTTGATTGCCGATTCATAGTTTCGATGTTGTTTGGCATGATTTGAGGCCTCGACTAAGTTGTAAGGTATTTGGGATGTATTGGTATAATTGGTTAGAGTCCCTAGGTCCTCGGGTGGATTTCGGATGGTTAACGGATCGAGTTTGGGCTTGGGAGAAATGCTGAGGCAGCTGGTGTCTGGTGCAATCTCACATGTGTGAAAAGGGCCATAGATGTGAGCCTGCAGAAGCGGCCCAGGGGTCGCAGAAGCGGAAGGGAGTGAGGGTGGATGGATTTGAAGATGCAAGGAATGTGCCATACCTGCGGGCTCGTAGATGCGGGTGGAGGCACGCAGAAGCGGAGGTGGTATGACTGGTTGATCGTAGGTGTTGGTGTTGTAGCGCACCTACGGAGCCGCAGGTACAGAACGGTGCCCGAGTTGGGGAGGACGCATGTGCAGACGTTTTCCGCAAAAGAGGATGTGCACCTGCGGTTAGATGTCCGCAGAAGCGGAAAATACTGGCCTTGGGGTAAGTCATATCTGAGAGGAAGCTTCCTCATTAGCGGAGCCGCAAAAGCGGTCAAATGACCGCAGATGCGAAAGGTCGCTTGTTAGTGTTGTTTTTAAGAACGGCAGTTTTGGCCCATTTTCTCTCATTTTCACTTGGTTGGGGCGATTTTGGAGTGCTTCAAGGGGAGATATTTATCAAGCAATACAATGTAAGTGACTCCCACCTATTACAAGTTAGATATATGGTTTGTATATGGATTTAAATATGGAAATTAGTAGAAATTTGGGATTTTGGGTAGAAAACCTAGAATTTGATATTTTTGGATTTTGACCACAAAATTGGACATGGAATTGGAAATAAATTCTATATTTGAGTTCGTTGTGTTATGGGTAGAGTTTATCTTCAAAATATTTTCTAAATCCGGGCACGTGGGCTCGAGGGTTGACGTTATCGACTTTTCGTGCGGAGTTGGGTATTGTTATTAATTGATTAATTATGGGTAATAGAGTATATATTTATGGATTTCCCTATTTGTTTGACTAGTTTTGAAGAGACGTGCATCAGGTTGAGGTGTTAGAGAGGGTTTGGAGTCGGTTATGGAACTTCGGAGCGAGGTAAGTCTCATGCCTAACCTTGTGAGGGGAAAAACTACCCCCTAGCTGATATTTGTTGTTATGTGCAACTAGTTGTGGGTTCTACATACGCACGAGGTGACGAGAGTCCCTAAGTAGCTAAAACATGTTTATGTCTAGGTATACTTAGGATCTTATCATGTAATATTTGAATTATTTGAACTCATTCTCCTAGCTTAATTAATTGAGGTTATAATTGAAATTGATTTAGGAATAAATATATGCACACTAGGACAAGCCTTAACACTTTGTGCTTATGTGCTGTATTATAAACACGGGTCTCGTGATTCAGTAACTTTCTTCCTTTTCTTATGGAGCGGGCCGAACGCCTCGACAGCATATAAATGCATCTATGATTCGTGACGCTCGACCCTCGGCAGTGTACACATTATTTTGGATCAGGCCGAATGACCTCAGTAGAATCGTGTGTTATATCGCTAGTAATTGGAAGATTTAGAAATTCTTGCTTTAAAAGAAGTAATTGGAAGATTATGTAACTTAGAGATTTACCCCATCATTTTCGTATGCTTCATATCTGCTCATGTTTTATTACATTATTTTATTGGATCTTTAGTAAGTGTTGATGTCGACCCCTCGTTACTACTTCTCCGGGGTTAGGCTAGATACTTACTGGGGATGCATTGATTTACATACTCATGCTGCACTTCTGCACTAAATGTACAGGATCTGACAGGTTTATTTGATGATCACCTTGGCGCGTAGGCGCACCTATTGAGGAGACTTTATGTGAGCTGCATTCCAGGCTGAACATCACAGTCCACCGAGTCTCCATTGTACTATTTTTTTATTCTGTCTTACTACATTCGGGATAGATGTTGTATTATTATTGTACTCCTTAGAGAAATGCTCATGCATTTGTAACATCGGGTTTTGGGGGTTCCTACTGGTTGTTCGTTATTGTAGTTCTTGTAGTTACTATCAATTTACCCTGTAAATTCCATTTTATACTATTTAAGTAATGGAGATTATGATCTCGAAAGTAATAAGATGAGTAAATATATTGATAAATTAACATTGGCTTGCCTGACGGCGGCGTTAGGCGCCATCACGACCTATAGTGGATTTTGGGTCGTGACAACTTGGTATCAGAGAATTAAGTTCACTTGGGTCTCATGAGTCATGAGCAAGTCTAGTGGAGTCTTGCAAATTGGTATATAGATGTTTGTACTTATCTTCGAGAGGCTACAGGGTTGTTAGGAGCACTTCTCTTCTTGATTTCCTCATCGTGCGGTTTGATTCCATTGGGGATTGTTCCTTTATTTCCTTTCTACTGAATCTTATGCGACGTGAAGCGCTTGTTATCAATTGGACATCCAGGAGTTATATTGGTACTACATATATGGTGCAGGATATATTTCCCTGCGTTTTTGGGCAGGCTTTATCGTCGCCTTGTGGAAGGGTATTCTGTCATTTCAGTTCAGTATCTGTATTTCCTATGGTTTTGAGGCTATGCACAGGTTGCTATGATGTTCATGAGTTGTTACCGCACCGTGTTTGTGTAATAGTAGAGTTCTTATTTATGGATCGCGATAGTGAATGACTCGAAAGGAGGATTCCTTAGTGCAGGATTTAGAGGTTCAACATTTAATTTCAGTAAAGGAAAGGCAATCGGACTATGGAGTAACGAGACTTGGTATTCTCGAGCGTGGTGGAATTTTCATTGTGATGTGGTGTCATCGTCCTTGTTTGAACGCATTATAGTTTGATGTTATTATGGTCTCCCTTTATTTTGCCTTTGGGGCAGGGTGTTGTGAAATGGTACTTGAGCGGCGGTTGTCAAAGATGTGTGCAGCGGTTTAGAATCAAATTGGTATTTCTAATGTTGATGGCTCGAAAAAGATGATCTTTTATAAGGTTTAGAATTGGTAGCAATTCATTAGTTCAAGTGCTACAGGTATGGATTTGATTTGAGGCAACATTTGGGCAGTGAAGTATGAAGAAGGATACGGCGGGAGGTGTCTCGCGGCGGATGAATTACTAGCATGTCAAGAATGAGAAGCAGAGGTCGAGAAGTTGCTTAAAGGAGATAGTTTGACCGAAGTGAGAGTGATAGAGTAGCATAGGGATTCTGTGGTAGGATAGCCACATACCTTGAGGAAGATTTGAGCGATTTGGGAGGCATGGTGGAAAGTGACTAGGTCCACAGATTATAATTGGAATGGTGGTTATTGTACGTAGAAAGATTGAATATGGCAGAAAAGAGTTTTCTTGATGCAACATGGATATGAGTTTGGAAGGTATTGTTGGACTTTTAGTCGATGTCAATGGGGAAGGAACAAACTTATACAGCTGGTGGGCGAGCATGGGCTCAGGAGAATTTACTGATTACATGGTAGTTGTACCCAGTGCAGCGTCATTGGAAGATGCCGGTAAGGAATTCCACAGGTGGGTTATCTCCTATGAGCAGGTTAGTGGTTGTGTGGTGTTGATGAAGCTTCTGCAAAGAATACCACTTGCTACCCGGTAAGAGTTTGAATAGGTGATTATGACTGATGATTCAGAATGTTCATGAAAATCTTAACAAAAGACTTCGAGAAATTTAGCGGGTTAACGGTGCGAGATCATGGTAATTGCGAAGGAGGAATCATTGTGAGCTCTACATTATGTGGTGGTAGCTTAAATCTAAGTGGGGGAGCCCATCGTCTACGATTGGATCGTGTGGGTGTGTGCTTGTGCAAATTTTGGTTATTGGTGTATTGGTGGATTGTTTATGACTAAGAAAAAGGAAATGTGAGGAGTAAGTCGAACAAGGAACTCGATGAATGTGTGATATACTTCGCCTTATCGATTGAGGTATAGGATTTCGGAAGACCCCGAGTTTATGCTTCTTGTAGATGTAATGTACAAGGAAAGTAATTCAGCTAGATGCTTCATTGAGAGTGTGTTCATGTGCTAGCAGAGTGTTGAAGTTTGGTGATATTCGGGATCAGGTCATAGTAGGTGACTCTCAACAACGGTTCTAGTGGGTTCAAGAATTAAAGTGCAGTGCCTAAGGATTTTGGATCTGTTGTGTGGTTAAGAATTGAGTTTTCACAATGGGTTACGAACAGGACTTTGAATGTTTTATGTTATCATCGGGTATGCAGTGCAGTATTGGAGGAAAGGAAGAAATAGCTTCGGATTCGCGGAAGGTCTTGCAGAATGGGTGTACTAGTTGGAGATGTTATTGTGTGCGCAATGAGGTATGAGATGATTCATGAGTATTGAGACGATGTGGTCTCGCGATTCAGGTCACTCGGGGTGAGTGCGAATTGAGTTCGTTACGTTGTGAATGGAGCTATTATATTTCTAAGTCAGGTCAAGAGTAAATTTAAAGAAATTAGGTCAGTTAGTAATGGTTGGGTCAACAAGATGGTGGCAATGATCAGTTCCTTTGGTGTGAAGTTATGCATGTGGTTTGTGGTTGTACGTGCGGGCTTGACATCCACCATACATTGATTAATTTGGGAGGTATTTGATTCAAATGGCCTTGTTGTGTAAATAGACTTTGGAAGAGTCATGACGATTTAGATAACGACTCGAGGTTTGTATTTTCTACAGTTTGGGAATTTAGTTGTGTGTTGCATTGGTTCTTCTGAAATGAGTTAAGTGAAAGATTTCTAGCCAATTAAGTGTTCATTCTACTAGTAGTTCAGGGGTTATGATGAATTCTTGTACTCTCGTATAACAACATAATGGTTGTAGTGAGCGGCATGGGAATTTGAAAGTTGAGTATCAAGGTTGCGGTTAGGTGTTGAAAAGAATTTTCACGAGATCGGATGAGCAAGGGAGAATTCATATGTTTAGAGTAAGCTGGTGTTATCTTAGTGTCACCTGAGATGGTGTTCTGTGGAAGAGGCATTGTGTATTGATTTGCGGATTGTGATTTGCCTTACAGAATTAGTACGGTTGGTGGTAAGGTTGTCGGATTTTTCTACCTGAGCGGAAGGTCGTGAGAGCATACCCCACAGGGAGATTTGTATAAGTGTGGCATGTTAGTCACTTGATTGTTAAATATTTAAAACCAAGTATGGAGGTTATGGTAATATTGCAAATGCGAGAGTTTGTACCTGAGAGGCATTCTATTCCTTGCGATGTGGACTATGGGAGTTTGTTTCAGATTTGACGGTCGTTCTTATGTGTCATGAATAGGGACATTGTGGATCTTTGGAAGGTTATTGGCCCAGTATGGTATGATCAGAATCAGTGTGAGGTCCGTTGGTGGGTCTAATGTGAGTGTGTGCTCTACGTCAGGTCGGATGTGTTCGTTCATCATAGCACTGCTTACGGAGGAGTCGTCGAGCATTGGATGCTATTCCCATCATCAGCTATTCCATGTAAATCTCTATTGTGCCATGTGGGTTGTGAGGCGGCTTGATTATTCGCACACATGTTGAGGTCCCGTGTAACTTGTGGTGTTATGTGAGCAGGTGGATCTCGAGATGCAAGTCATTATTGCACCTTAGTTGTACTTGGGTTTCGTAGCAAATGGCGTTATACGTCCCCCCAAGATTTGTGTTATGCACTTGGTGTGCTTATGGTCGATATTAGGGCATTTCGTAAGTATAAGCGTTACAGCTTGATGTGTGTGTTTTCTTTTTGATGTTATGTGCGGATCGGGTGGCATGCCGCCACGGGTACATTGTCTGAATCAGGTGGCATGCCGCCACATGCATGTTTTGTGGATCAGGTTGCACGTCGCAATAGTGTCATGATGGATTGAATTGCAAGCCGCAACAGTAAGATGTTGAGCATAGTTCCTTACACTTATTTTGTGTGCCTTGTTTTCATCCCTGAGGTAGGTTCATAGCATCTATTCGACCGTTTTATTCGTTACGCAGGCTGGGTAATTCTCTGCTAGAGTTTGTTCTTCCTTATGAGTTATATTTGAATGGTAGCTTGTTGGCGCTTTGATGGGGCTGCATAAGATCTTGGGCAGTGTTTGAGGTGACTCGTTGCCTGAGTAGTTTGTACAGGGTGAGAGGAGATTATTAGACCTGAAATTAGTGCAATCATATATATATAAGGTACATTAAAGAGAAAATATCGTTACTAAGTTCAGAATGAAGTAATGCTTCTTGTCAGGAGGAGAGACTCCATAAATTATTGATTCGGTGGGTGGTTACGAGTTTGTAAACATCTTTTTCGATGTGGCAGTATTGCAAGAGTTAGAACAGGACTTACATGTGTCATGAGGTATATTATGGGCATCAGATTCGTGAAATTTCAGCTATTATGGTCGGGGGATGTTATTATGGACAACCGACTTATGTGGCGCATGGTGTGATTTCAACATAGATACATGGTCATGTTTTGGTATAGTGCGTGGTGATTGGCACGGTGTTTGTGTGTTAAAAATTAGGCCTTGTAAAGAAATTCGGAAGTTGGAACTTGGTTCTTAAGCTTGTTAGCTAAGGTAAGAAGGAGGATCTTCAGTCTGACTCGAGCTAATGTGTTCAACTGGATTGTAGTGGCATGGGTAAGTCCACGAAGTGTTAAACAGTGATTTTGGACAACTCCAGAGCAGTCCATATCACGTTCGAGGATGAACGTATGTTTAAGTGAGGGAGAATGTAATGACCTGACCGGTCATTTTGAGATATAGCACATCGTTTAGTGGTTTGAGGCCCTCAGTAGCTTAACTTCAGGTATTATGACTTGTACGTGTGGTCGGAATTAAATTTTGGGAAGTTTAGGATTTGATTTGGAAAGAAAATTTTAATTTCAGAAGTTTTAAGTTGGAAGAATTGGCTCAGGTTTGAATTTTGACTAAACGACCTCGAAATCAGAATTTGAAGCTTCTAATAGGTTCGTATGATGATTTCAGACTTGGGCATATGTTCGAATTGAGTATTGGATCACCTGGGAGCATTTCAGCGCTTATTATGGAAAGTTGGCATTTTGAAGGTTTAAGAATTTCTTAAGTTTGGTTTGAGGTGGACTTTGGGGTTATCGATGTCCATTTGGGATTCCGAGCCTTGGAATAGGTTCGTATTGTGATTTATGACTTGTGCGCAAAGTTTAGCATAATTTCGGAATGTTTTGATATAATTCGGACGCGTTCGTCAAAGTTTGAAAGTCTGAAAGTTAAAGAAGGATTTCGATGGTCGATTCGTAGTTTTGATATTGTTTGGCGTAATATGAGGCCTCATCTAAGTTCGTAATACGTTTTGGGATGTGTTGGTATAATTGGTTAAGGTCCCGAGGGCCTCGGGTGGATTCCGGATGGTTAACGGATAGAGTTTGGGCTTGGGGGAAATGCTGAGGCAGCTAGTGTCTGATGCAATCACACCTATGTCAAAAAGGCTGCAGGTGCGAGCCCGCAGAAGCAGCCCAGGGGTCGTAGAAGCGGAAAGGTGTGAGGGTGGATGGATTCGAAAGTGCGAGAAATTTGCCGCACCTGCGGGCTCGCAGATGCTGGCGGAGGAGTGCAGAAGCGGAGGTGGTTTGGGACTAGTTGATCACAGGTGTGAGTTCTGTAGTGCACATGAGGAGCCGCAGGTACGGTCATGGGCGCGTAGGTGCGGAACGGTGCTCGAGATGGGGAGTCCGCAAGTGCGGAAGTTTTCCGCAGAAGCGGATGCGCACCTGCGGTTGGATGGCCGCAGAAGCAAAAAATGCTGGCCTTGGGGGAAGCCGCATCTGCGAGGAAGCTTCCGCAGAAGCGGTCAAATGACCGCAGATGCGAAAGGTCGCTGGGCAGTGTTGTTTTTAAGAACGGGATTTTTGGCCCATTTTCTCTCATTTTCACTTGGTTGGGGAGATTTTGGAGAGCTTATTGGGGAGACTTTCATCAAGCAACACAAGGTAAGTGACTCCCACCTATTACAAGTTAAATATATGGTTTGTATATGGATTTAAACATAAAAATTAGTAGAAATTTGGATTTTGTGGTAGGAAACCTAGAATTTGGTATTTTTTTTTTATTTTGACCACGAAATTGGACATGGAATTGGAAATAAATTATATATTTGAGTTCATGGTATTATGGCCCGAGGGTTGACGTTATCGACTTTTCGCGCGGATTTTGGGATTGTTATTAATTGATTAATTATGGGTAATTGAGTATATATTTATGGATTTGCACATTTGTTTGACTAGTATTGAAGAGGCGGGCATCAGGTTGAGGTGTTAGAGAGGCTTTAGAGCCGATTATGGAACTTCGGAGCGAGGTAAGTCTCATGTCTAACCTTGTGAGGGAAAAAACCCCCCTAAGTGATATATGTTATTATGTGCAACTAGTTGTAGGTGCTACGTACGCACGAGGTGACGAGAGTCCGTACGTAGCTACAACATGTTTATGTCCGGGTAAACTTAGGATTTTATCATGTAATATTTGAATTATTTGAACTCATTCTGCTAGCTTAATTAATTAAAGTTATAATTGAAATTGATTTAGAAATAAATATATCCACACTTGGCCAAGCCTTAACACTTTGAGTTGTGGACGAGTTATTTGAGGAACGATAAAGATTATATTCATTTTGTGCTCATGTGTTGTATTGTAAACACATGTCTCATGATTCGGTAACTTCTTTCCTTTTCTTGTGGAGCGGGACGAATGCTTCGGCAGTACATAGATGCATCTATGGTTCGTGCCGCTCGACCCTTGGCAGTGTACACATTATTCTGGATCGGGCCGAACGACCTCGGCAGAATCGTGCGTTATATCGCTAGTAGTCCGAATATTCACGAGCTAATCTCTCTACCGATGCCCGACATTTATATGGTATTCCTTATTTATTTGATAATGACACTTGACATTTTCTGAGTTGTTAAGGTAGAATACGAGATTTAGAAATTCTTGCTTTAAAAGAAGTAATTGGAAGATTATGTAACTTACAGATTTACCCATCATTGTCGTCTACTTCATATCTGCTCATGTTTTATTACATTATTTTATTGGACCTTTAGTAAGTGTCGATGTCGACTCCTCGTCACTACTTCTCCGGGGTTAGGTTAGATACTTACTAGGTACGTGTTGATTTACGTATTCATACTACACTTCTGCACTAAATGTGCAGGATCTGACAGGTTCATTTGATAATCACCTTGGCGCGTAGGCGCACCTGTTGAGGAGACTTTATGTGAGCTGCATTCCAGGCTACGCATCGCAGTCCACCGAGTCTCCATTGTAGTGTTTTTTTTAATTCTGTCTTACTATATTTGGGACAAATGTTGTATTATTATTGTACTCTTTAGAGAAATGCTCATGCACTTTTGACACCGAATTTTGGAGGTTCCTACTGATTGTTCGTTACTGTAGTTCACGTAGTTACTATCATTTTACCATGTAAATTCCATTTCATACTATTTTAGTAATGGAGATTATGATCTTGAAAGTAGTAATATGAGTAAATAAATTGATAAATTAACGTTGGCTTGCCTGACGACGGCGTTAGGCGCCATCATGACCTATAGTGGATTTGGGGTCGTGACACACTGTTTTAGCCATTTTGTCTTCATCTCAAGGCTAAGTATTGCATATTTCTTCAATTGTTTTATTATTTCAGGATCAAATTAATTCACCTGTCTAGAAATTACGTACAAATTCAATTATACCGTTTTACGTGTAAACAATTCTATAAACGGATTAGGGAACGGATAGTTGCCACACCAGTTGGTTTCAATTGCCGTGTTTAGCCATATCTCATTTTAGAAGAAAAATAATGCTTCGTCGACTCCACTAATGGTGAGTATGAAGGGTTGCCTTAGGGCTGTTGGTAAGTTAGTTAAACGGAGGCAACTCTTCGCTCTTCAAAAAACCTACTTTTTTAATTACTAGCAAAATTTTATAATTTCACGTAAGCTCTGACCCTTGAAGATTGAGGTTCTTGAATCAATTAATGCCATTTGCACTTTATAGGCCAAACTAATTTGAGAGACTGCAATCGGGCCCTTGCCAATACAAATGGTGGGCATGATTGACAGTCACGGATGCCGCTCTTCCGACACAGATTCATTCAAATAAAGTATTTTCAATATGGAGTAAATATAATATATCTATCTATTTATGGGTTAGATCAATAAATGTGTCATTGTCAAACTCAGTCCAAAGTGTACTTGGGCTAAGATGGGACGTGTCAAGATGGGCTAAACAATGAGTCATAGCCCAACCCGCCCAACTTGACCCATGTTTTAGAACCACGCTCATCTTGCATAAACAAAACTTTTTACAAAATATATACTTTCTTAATAAATACTATTAGTATTTTGAGAATCAAAATATATTTTCTTGAATAACAAATTAGTATTTAAAATGTGTAAGTTAAAAAATATTTCCAAAATATTTGGGATTTGATTTGGAAAGAAAATTTTAATTTCGGAAGCTTTAAGTTGGAAGAATTGGCTAAAGTTTGACTTTTGAGTAAACGACCTCGGAATAGAAATTTGAAGCTCCAATAGGTTCGTATGATGATTTCGGACTTGGGTGTATGTTCGGATTGAGTATTGGATCACCCGGGAGCATTTCAGCGCTTATTATGGAAAGTTGGCATTTTGAAGGTTTAAGAATTTCTTGAGTTTGGTTTGAGGTGGACTTTGGTGTTATCGATCTCCGTTTAAGATTCCGAGCCTTAGAATAGGTTCATGTTGTGATTTATGACTTGTGCGCAAAGTTTGGCATAATTCCGGAATGTTTTGATATGATTCGGACGCGTTCGTCTAAGTTTAAAAGTCTGAAAGTTAAAAAAGGATTTCGATCGTCGATTCGTAGTTTCGATGTTGTTTGGCGTGACATGAGGCCTCGACTAAGTTCTAATGTGTTTTGGGATGCGTTGGTATAATTGGTTAAGGTCCCGAGGGCCTCGAGTGGATTCTGATGGTTAACGGATAGAGTTTGGGCTTGGGGGAAATGCTGAGGCAGCTGGTGTCTGGTGCAATCACACATGAGTAAAAAAGGCCGCAGGTGAGAGCCTGCAGAAGCCGCCCAGGGGTCGTAGAAGCGGAAGGGAGTGAGGGTGGATGGATTCGCAAGTGCGAGGAATTTGCCGCACCTGCGGGCTCGCAGATACGGGGAGAGGAGTGCAGAAGCGGAGGTGGTTTGGGACTGGTTGATCGCAGGTACGAGTGCTGTAGTGTACCTGCGGAGCCGCAGGTGCAGTCATGGGCGCGCAGGTGCGGAACGGTGCTCGAGATGGGGAGTCCGCAAGTGCGAAAGTGTTTTGCAGAAGCGGATGCGCACCTGCGGTTGGATGGCCGCAGAAGCGAAAAATGTTGGCCTTGGGGGAAGCCGCATCTGCGAGGAAGCTCCCGCAGAAGCGGTCAAATGACCGAAGATATGAAAGGTCGCTGGGCAGTGTTGTTTTTAAGAACGGGATTTTTGGCCCATTTTCTCTCATTTTCACTTGGTTGGGGCGATTTTGGAGAGCTTCTATGGGAGATTTTTATCAAGCAACACAAGGTAAGTGACTCCTACCTACTACAAGTTAAATATATGGTTTGTATATGGATTTAAACATGGAAATTAGTAGAAATTTGGGATTTTTGGTAGGAAACCTAGAATTTGGTATTTTTTGATTTTGACCACGAAATTGGACATAGAATTGGAAATAAATTATATATTTGAGTTCATCGTGTTATGGATAGAGTTTATCTTCAAAAAGTTTCGGAATCCGGGCACGTAGGCCCAAGGGTTGACGTTATCGACTTTTCGCACGGAGTTGGGGATTGTTATTAATTGATTAATTATGAGTAATTGAGTATATATTTATGGATTTGCACATTTGTTTTGACTAGTATTGAAGACGCGGGCATCGGGTTGAGGTGTTAGAGAGGCTTTGGAGCAGTTGTGGAACTTCGGAGCGAGGTAAGTCTCATGTCTAACCTTGTGAGGGGGAAAACTACCCCTAAGTGATATTTGTTTTTATGTGCAACTAGTTGTGGGTGCTAGTACGCACGAGGTGAAGAGAGTCATACGTAGCTACAACATGTTTATGTTCGGGTAGACTTAGGATTTTATCATGTAATATTTGAATTATTTTAAATCATTCTGCTGGCTTAATTAATTGAAGTTATAATTGAAATTGATTTAGAAATAAATATATGCACATTAGACCAAGGCTAAGCATATAGTGGATTTTGGGTCTTGACACACTGTTTGTCATTTTATCTTCATCTCAAGGCTAAGTATTGCAAATTTCTTCAATTGTTTTATTATTTCAGGATCAAATTAATTCACTTGTCTAGAAATCACGTACAAATTCAATTATACCGTTTTACGGGTAAACAATTCTATGAACCGATTAGGGAACGGAGAGGTGCCACACCAGTTGGTTTCAATTGCTGTGTTTAGCCATATCTCATTTTAGAAGAAAAATGATGCTTCGTCGACTCCACTAATGGTGAGTATGAAGGGTTGCCTTAGGGCTGTTGGTAAGTTAGTTAAACGGAGGCAACTCTTCGCTCTTCAAAAAACCTACTTTTTTAATTACTAGCAAAATTTTATAATTTCACGTAAGCTCTGACCCTTGAAGATTGAGGTTCTTGAATCAATTAATGCCATTTGCACTTTATAGGCCAAACTAATTTGAGAGACTGCAATCGGGCCCTTGCCAATACAAATGGTGGGCATGATTGACAGTCACGGATGCCGCTCTTCCGACACAGGTTCATTCAAATAAAGTATTTTCAATATGGAGTAAATATAATATATCTATCTATTTATATAGATAGATATATGTAGGGGTGGCAAATGGACGGGTTGGGCTGAATTTGGGCGAGTCAAAATGGGTTAGATCAATAAATGTGTCATTGTCAAACTCAGGCCAAAGTGTACTTGGGCTAAGATGGGCTGTGTCAAGATGGGCTAAACAATGGATCATAACCCAACCCGCCCAACTTGACCCATGTTTTAGAACCATGCTCATCTTGCATAAATAAAACTTTTTACAAAATATATACCTTCTTAATAAATACTATTAGTATTTTGAGAATCAAAATATATTTTCTTAAATAACAAATTAGTATTTAAAATGTGTAAGTTGAAAAATATTTTGCGGGTGGGGGGAGAGGGGGTTGGTGGTGCAGAAAAACGAAAAAATAGAAAACAGAAAATTGAAAATACAATCTTTTTTGCGGGGGTGGGGTGGGTGGTGCAGAAAAACGAAAAAACAAAAAACAGAAAATTGAAAATGCAAAAAAAAAAAAATTGCGGGAGGGTAGGGGGGTGGGGTATGCAAAAAATAATTTTCAAACTATTTTGTGCAACCAAACAGTGGAAAATGGGAAACATTTTCCGAAAACTATTTTCCGTCATACCAACCACACCCTAAAACTTAAATACCTTGATTCTCATTTTTAAAATTAGATACAAAAACTAATGATGTGGCAACTAAGTAAATTTCTAGATAAGTTAACTTGAGATCCCTTTGTTTTGGGCTGAGCTTCATGGATTGTATTTGAGCTATTTCATGGGTCAGAATGGGATATATAAAATAATGAATTAATTTGGGCTCAACCCAAATAGACCCATAAGCTAAAATATTGTAACCCAACTCATTAATCTCTAGGCGGGTTGGACGGGTTGGATGAGTTTGGGCTCAAATTGCCACCCCTAGATATATGTAAACTCTATTAAAATCTATTAGATATATGTTAACTCTATTAAAATCTAAACAAACTTAAATTTGAAGTGATGAACCCTATAATTAACTAGTATAACTAGTTTAATGTTAAGAATTTCACACATCGCACTCGTTAAATTTGTAAGAATAACAGATATAGGATATTTCAGTGCCACTATTGATTTTTTTTTTATCCTAGTAACAAAAGTTTGAAAATAAAAACTTTATGCCAAAATTTTGAAGTTCGCTCAGCGGGATTTTCTCCATCACTAGAATGTTAAAGCACGATGATGAATTTTAAAGCACACAACAGTTATGATGATCGTCAGCATTTTGCCACAATTTTTCTGAATATATCACCAGAATTTTTTCGCATTGTAGCTGAAATTCTGGTGATCGTCATAATTTCTGGTGCTTCAAAATTCTGGCGACCGTGTTTTAAACTTTTGGCGGACTATTTCGTAAAACTTTTCTTAACGAGATCAAAATTTAAATAGCGGTTTAAAAAAATAAAAAATTACATAAATACGATACTTTATGGGGATGATCTTTAATTTTAAACCTTGCACCCATGGGCAGAACTTCAAGGTCAAAGTTAAAAGTGTTATCCATGTGGCAAGGAGGGGAAAACGCTTGTTAAACTTGAAGTTCTGCCCATGGACAAGTAGGAACAAAAATTCAAGACCATCCCTTAAAAATTTTTAATTAGATTTAATTTATGTATCGGCCTGACGTGATTCCCAGGGATAGGCTGTCATCGACAGTCTCTATATAAGATCTTCCTATCATAGTCAGATTCAAACAAAGCAACATGATAAACAAGGTTCAACACCAAGAAATCATGTCATTGATGAACAAGGAAACTGAAAAACTCGAAAATGAATTAACATTTCCAAAAATGTAAAGTCATAGCCAGCTTTCACGTCAAACTTTATGAAAAAATATTTTCTTAACAATTCCCACAAAAATAAGTTCCAAGGAAAGTCTTGGCCGAGAAGCAAACAATGGCTTCATAATGAACGGAGAAAACAATCTTTATCTTGATGTTGCACTTCCAGAAAATATTGCAATATTCTCAAGTTGTGCTCACAATGAAATAGTTGGCAACTCTCTAAAATCATACTCCCTCCGTTTCAATTTATGTGAACTTGTTTGACTGGGCAAGAAATTAAAGAAAAAATGAAGACTTTTGAAATTTATGGTCCTAAACAAGTCAAAAATGGGTCAAGAGTATTTGTGTGGTTATAAAAGCTTCTCATTAAGGGTAGAATTGTAACAACAACAACAACAACAACCCGGTAAAATCTCACTAGTGTGGTTTGGGGAGGGTAGTGTGTACGCAGACCTTACCCCCACCCCGAGAAAATAGAGAGGCTATTTCCGAAAGACCCTCGGCTCAAGAATACAAAAAGACAAAAAGAGACAATATTAGTATCACCCCATAAATCATAAGAAAAGTAACAACAACATGGGAACACAAAGATAGATGCAAAGCAAAAGCGATAGCCAGTAAATAGATCCGGCACTATGAGAAATGAAAGAGTAGTAAGACACAACATTGTCACTCGCGACAAAAACCCTACCAGACTAGCCTCACAAAGGTACGAAAAAAGTACAGACTCAACTACCTCCTAGCCTACGACCCTAATCCTTGACCTCCACAAATTCCTATCAATGGTCATATTCTCGGAGATGTGAAATCTCGTCATGTCCTGCCTAATCACCTCTCCCTAATACTTCTTAGGCCGCCCTCTACCTCTTTTCATGCCCTCCACAACCAGCCGCTCACACCTCCTTACCGGAGCATATGGGCTTCTCCTCTGTACATGCCCGAACTATCTGAGGCTCGCTTCCCGAATCTTGTCATCAATGGGCGCAACACCCACCCTCGCCCGAATATCATCATTCCTAATCTTGTCCATCCTAGTGCGCCCGCATATTCACCTCGTCGGTCTCCCCTCCCCCCTGGATAACCGACCCAAGGTACTTGAAATTGCCTATACTTGGTACGACCTGTGTGATCCAAGCCTCACATCCACGGCTACTTTCATTGGCTCAGCGCTGAACTTACACTATAGGTATTCCGTGTTCGTCCATCTCAGCTTGAAAGGGTAGAATTGTAAGTTTAAACTAAATTGTTACCAAATTTAGAAATGGGTCATTTTTTTTGGAACGGACAAAAAAGGAAATAGGTTTACATAAACTGGAATAGATGGAGTATATTTTAAGCTTCACAAAGCAATCTTATGTCAAAATATTCTGAATCTTCATTATAACATGAGTTATCTCTATATGAGGAGAAAGGATAAAAAGCTATATTTTTTTCAAATACTGTATCTGACCCATTCTGTTTCCTGCATCAGTTCTTCATATCTAGGTTAGCCTCTTCTAACAAGAAAATTCTTCAGTTGCTTGACTGGATAAGTTTCTGACCTTTCTTTTTTCAAGCATTAATAGAATAATTGCACTCTGAAAAACAAAGTGAATGGCGAGATTGATGCAATGATATCAAGGTATATTCTTGAAAAGAGTTTATACAATCTACGTCAAAACGAAAGACAAGAACTAATAATGCACTTAGCAAAGGCACATTCCTAGATATATCCACTTGCACAGAACATTATCAAACAACAAAAAGGGATTTTCATACCACAGAAAACAAGCATTCAACATGTGCTAATAGTTTAAATTCTTCTTTTGGGCATTTTTCTACTTTTTCCAAGAGTCTATGTTTCACTTATGCTGATTGCAGATAACATACGTACCTACTTAAGGATGAGATAAATACAGTTAATGTTTCCCATTTTACTATTTGCGTTAGAAGTGATGCAATTAGCAGATACTTAGTGTCACGACCGAAAATCCAACTAGTCGTGATGACACTTAACCCAACCCGCTAGGTAAGCTAACTAATAACTATCCAATTCCAATATTATTTAATAAGACAATTAATTAAAAGAAATTATCTGCATCTTATACATTTCTCAAGAACTTGTAGTACAAATCATGAGCTTCTAAGAATAGAATTCACAAAGCTGGTATTAAGTAAATACATCATCTGTTCGAAATGTACATAAACAGAGTTTCATGAATCTAAGACTACCATGAACAAGAGGCAGCTACTACCGAAAGGCAGGTACGTCTTCAATTCTAGCTCCCAACGATCACATCAACATCAACAACCAACATCTGCACGCAAGGTGTATAAGTGTAGTATGAGTACAACCGACCCAATGTACTCAATAAGTAACAAACCTAACATTAGATTGAAAGTAGTGACGAGCTGGAACAAAGGTCGGATTCAACACTAATAGCCAACAACAGTTCATAAAAACGTAAAACAAGTAATAAGAAAAGTAACTCAGAGATAAAATGCTCAGCTTATTCATAGTTCCCGAAAATAGTTCCGCTTTTCAAATATATCAGTGAAAATCCAATTCTTTTATCGAAATTGCCATTAATGTGAGTAAGTTTGAAAAACTATAATTTTTTCCAATAGCTTTCAATAGGTAAATTTTTTATTTTCAAATGGCATGAGGAAAATACATCTCTATGCCTACATGTCAATGTATGCATGCCAACTGTAATATCATGCAGTGATAAAATCATATGCATACTCTCAGAGTATCAATTCACTCAGTCCTCCCAGTCACTCAGTCCTCCCAGCTACTCAGTCCTCACAGTCACTCATTCCTTACAATCACTCAATCCTCCAATCACTCGGCACTCGCACTCAGTAAGTATCTGCGCTCACTGGGGGTGTGTACAAACTCCAGAGGGGCTCCTTCAGCCCAAGCGCTATAACAAACCAATCATGGCATAAATTAGTAAAACATGCTGCGGCGTGCAGTCCGCTCCCATCATAAATCAATAAAACATGATGCGGTGTGCAGCCCGATCCCATAAACATCCTCACCATCAGGCCCTCGACGTCACTCAGTCATCAATCTCACCAGTCTCTCGGGCTCTCAATGTCATGGAAAATCAGCCCAAAAATAAAGATGTGATGTATCAATAAATGATAGTAGAGACTGAGATATGATATGCATATGAATGCGTATGATTGAGTATGTAATGCAATGAAAGCAGATAACTCAACAGTATAAATGACATCAGTGGGTCCCAACAGGATAAGCATGTAGCCTAAACATGGATTCTAATATGGATCATAACTCAATAGCTCAAGTACGTAGAAATTTCATGGTTACATGTAGGATCAGGTACCTACACAGTACCACAGAAATAACGGAGTCACAATTCACACGGACGCCCGTCACCTAACATGTGCGTCACCTCAACACCAATCACATAATAGGTAATTCGGGGTTTCATACCCTCAGCACCACGTTTAGAAGTATTACTTACCTCGAACAAGCCAATTCTAATACCGAGCAAGCTAAATGATGCTTCAAAATGCTATCACGCGCGTACCGGCCTCTGAACGGCTCAAAATTAGCCAAAAGCAACTCAGATACATCAAATAATGTCTAAGGAAACAATTCCAAATTATAACAATTGAATCCTTAATCAAAAGCCCAAAATCGGCCAAACAGTCAAAATCCGGTCCCGCACCTCGAAACCCAACAAAACTCACAAAATTCGACAACTCATTCAATTACGAGTCCAACCATACTAGTTTCACTCAAATCCGACATCGATTCGATGTTCAAAACTTAAAAATTCACATTATGAAACTTTAGCCTAAAACCCCAAATTTCCTCTTTAAAATTCATCAACCAATTGTCAAAATGAAGATATATTCATGAAATAAGATCAAAACTAAGTGTAGAATACTTATCCTGATCCCTGTGATAAAAATTGCTTCAAAAGTCGCCTCAATCCGAGTCCCACATCTCAAAATATAAAGAAAAAACCAAAATCCTCGATTTATAGCTTCTGCCCAGCAGTTTCCGCATTTGCGGACAAATGAGCCGCTTCTGCGACAAGACTTCCGCTTTTGCGGAGAGGCACTGGAGAACTGGACCTCGCACCTGCGAAAAAATATCCGCTCCTATGACATCGCAGATGCGACACAAGGACTCGTATTTGCGCTAACGCCCACTCTTGCGCTCAAATTCCGCATATGCGCGCACGCAGGTGCGCTACAAAAATCCGCTTATGCGGTCTTCCTCACCCAACTCTCACCTCTCATCTACGATGACACTGTCGCTTTTGCGGCTCCGCACCTCCGTCCGTGGCTCCGCAGGTGCGGTTACACTAGAACTTTTGCCAACCAGCCTTAGCCAAAATTTCCAAAATGCTTCGAACCTCGTCTGAAACTCACCCGAGCCCCTCGGGACCCTGTCCAAATATATCGACAAGTTCCATAACATAACACGGACCTACTTGAGGCCTCAAATCACACCTAATAACATCGAAACGACGAATCGCTCCTTAATTCAAACTTGATGAACTTTGAACTTTTCAACTTCCAAAGCTCGTGCCAAAACATAGCAAACCAACCATGAATTAACCCAAATTTTGCACACAAGTCCTAAATGACATAACGAAGCTATTCCAATTCCTGGAACCACAATCCAAATCTGATATCAAAACTCCCGGTCCAACTTTCCAAAAATTCAACTTCCGCCATTTCAAGCCAAATTCAACTACGGACCTCCAAATCACAATTCGAACACGCTCCTAAGTCCAAAATCAGCCAACGGAGGTAACGGAACCATCAAAACTTCAATCTGAGGTCATATACAAAAAAGTCAAACTTGGTCAACTCTTCCAATTTAAACTTTCTAGTTGAGAATCATTCTTCCAAATCAATTCCGAATAACTTGAAAACTAAACCGACGACTCATACAAGTCATAATACATTATACAGAGCTACTTATGTCCGTAAACTATCGAGCAAAATGCAAATGCTCAAAACGACCGGTCGGGTCGTTACACTTCAGCTGGCCTTTCGCTCATCTTCTCAGTGAGGGTAAGTATAGTCTAGTGATATTTTTTTCACCTGCATTCTTTTCTACATTAATTTTTACTTTCAGAAGCATCTGGATATTTCTAAGAACAAGCTTCCCTTTAACTTCTTCTTTAATTAGTCTCTGCATAGCATCCTACTGTATAAGTCAGATACATTAGTCAAAAGTGGAATAAGAAGGGGGTTTCTAAATATTCCAACATGTTAAAGTGCTGCTTCTACAACAAACAACTAAAAATATTATCCTTTATAATTGCTTCAATACCATTATATGACATATTAGGTGAACATCTTGAGGTATATAATTTAACAGAATTGATCCATCTCACCCAAGTGTCGCCATAGCAATCTCTAGTCCAATTGGAGTACTTGAAGTGCCGTTTCCAAGACCTAAAGGGTAGGCACCACATAAGAGAATTTGTTGAAATAGTGACTTACTTGCTTAAGACAAGAAGTACATAAAGATTTTAAGTAGAAAACACCCTATAGAGGAAATATTCCTAAGAAAAAAATTCGCACTACAATCACAGAGTACTTAACATGAAAAAGGTAAATAGATGCAAAAAACAATTATAAATCTGAAAAATCATTTATATCTAATCGTGTTATCATAAATCTAGACTAATAGGAACTACTCTAACAAAAATACATATGAAAACAAATAGCAAACATTTGAAGAATACTTTTTTAACACAAATATAAAGAACAGAGATATGATGTTTACTGACATTGTCCAGCAGAAGTAAATAATGTACCTTTTGTGTGGTTGTAATGATGGATCAGAACGTTGTGAAAAATCTGTTGAAAAAGAAATACAACAAAATACTGTAAATGGTTTCAGGGCATATGATCAAGGTAATAACTTTGCCCATATATACTTGGTGTTTACATCAAATCATACTAATTTACATGAATCATAAATCAAGGTAAAAGTGTGTATCAAGTAGCTAAAATTACGGTATGGCAGTATTAAAAGTCATTTATATGAACCTCATATTGTATAAGTACATAAAAAAAGTATAATAGCATATACAAAGGAAACAACCAATACCACGAAAAAAGTCCTACTGCGTATGTCAATGCATGCGTTAATAAAGTTATCCCCGTAACTACCAAAAGTAAACTCAATTATAGGTCACTTTGGAGATAATCTAACCTAGATTATAATGTTAGCATTACAGGAAATACAAATTGTGCTGTTGATAAACAGATTTATCATATTTCCAACAAAACATAATTAAAAACAGTGAAAACAAAATTCTAAGAGGGCTCCGGGCTTCCACTCCGCAAGCATATGGAAACAAAAATTCTTATATTTTCTCCTTGAACATTTTACTACATCTTTTACAAAAATCTCCTGCCAACCAATGAAATGGAAAAGTGCATCTGAGAATAAGGTACATCATCAGCTTCAACTATACATGTGCGTGTTTGGGTATATTTATCATCTAAATAGCTCTTTGTATTGACATTTAACTACCATATTTTACATTAATTTTAATAGTTATTCAGCTGTAGTGACATTATGCTAAGGTATGTATATTTGAGCACAAAATATTAGTGGGTTGAAGTAGTAACTAAACCAAATTCAATATAGTTTCAGAATCTAGAAGATAAATGCAATCAGTCAGAGATTTTGGGATGCTTTTCTTAATGTTGTTGAGTACAATGATGTAGATAGATAATTTTAGTTTCAACGATTTCACTCTCTAGAAGAGGTATGAAAGTTTCACAGATACTTGCCTGGGAGAAAAGGAAATGTAAATCTTACCCAATTTACGTCAAGAGCTTCTTTTAGCACCTTCAAGTTACTTCTTTTCCACTAATAGTGGGGTTTAGCCGCAAAAATAAAATAAATTCAACCATAATACGCCAAAGTATATAGCTAACAATTGCTTGTTCCCTTTCTGTAATGATGTGAAAATTTAACATGGCTTCCTGAAAATTAAAATAGCACATTCACTAAATTCATATGAATGCATACATAAGGCAAGACTTTTATATCGGCAATCTAGATTATGCAATAACTTTATAGTGAACTCCACACTATGACCTCATAAGAGACGGCACATATATCACCCAACGAACAGATTCAAGAAGATACGCAATTTTTCACGTTTTCTCCAGAATAATCAGGATACAGAATAAGTGATAATAGATAGGTCCTAAAGCTAAACTATGCAGTTTAGCATCAAGGTTATATGTTGTGTACTAATTGACATGCATCGTGGCTAACTTCTTCTCAAACTGATCAGATGTCCATTCTGCAACAATAAGTTGCAAAAACATTCTGAGCCATGATTGATATAGAAATGGACTCTTAGAAAATAAGAAGAAAGATATGGAAGACAAATATCTTTGCTTCTAGATAATTGAAAAGTGTTAAGGAGCTTCAGCTATGGCGGAAGAAGATTCTAGAAGAAGAGAAATAGAGAGAGAAATCAATAGCATTTACGTGTATTAAGGAGAAATGAACTGAAAACTAATAATCTCTCTACACAACTATTAACATATCTATTATATATATACTACAACTAACCACTAACTAACTTCCAACTAATCTGACAGTTGCTCGGTTGTTCCAATGTATTGAGTCTGTATGACTCCTTGTAAGATCTTCTCCATCACAAAATGGCAATCGATCTCTATGTGTTTGGTTCTTTCATAAAAATAGGATGAGCTGCAATTTGGATAGCAGCCTTACTGTCACAGAATAGTCGAGTAGGAAGTGAAACTTCAACTCCTAGTTCTTTAAAAAGTCCAGTCAGCCATACAACCTCAGCTACAGTGGCTGCCATGCTTCGAAATTCTGTTTCAGCAGAACTTCTGGAGATTTTTCTTTGTTTTTTGGATTTCCGGGAAATCAAGGCTTCTCCAAACTTCACCAGATATCCTGTGACAGACCTTCTTGTCTCTACACAGGATCCCCAGAGTTAGGGGCGGCCCAACCTCATCGGAGGCCTAAAGCAAAATTTTAATAAGAGGCCTTAGTATGTATATATATATATATATATATATATATATATATATATAATGAACATCGTTTTTAAAAAAAATAGACAAGTGAGGATGTAGTATTAAAAAAAATGAGAACTTATTTTTATAAAATATAGAAAATTAAATGAATTTAATGTTGATTGCATCACAACTGAAATTGGAGAACCCAAAAAACATAAGTGACTCCTTTTTTTTAGTAAGTCCCTTTCTATATTTGGTAATAATTCAACTTTAGATTTTTCTTTTTACCATTAATGAGATGATTTCTAGCCCAAAAACTTATTTGATTTATTTAAGATTATAAGTTTCAAAAGCCTTCCTTTATTTCATAAAATCCATGTCCAGCCAAATACTTTCATATAAATTGGGACGGAGAGAGTATAATTTATGTAAGGAAAATAAATAATAAGTTAGATTATTAGATATAGTTACGTGACCAACTAATGAATAGAGAAATATAATTAAGTAAAAAAGTAAAATAAGATTGACGGAAAACTATTTTAGTTATATTAATTAGAGGAAGAAATCGAGTTAATAAAAATTAATATGACAATAAAGAAATAAATTTATCAATAATAAAAGATAATTATATAAATAATATACTACTATATATAAAGAATACTAGTAATTTTGGGGCCCTTAAATTTTTGGGGCCTAAAGCAAGTGTTTTACTTACTTTAGGGTTGGGTCGCCCCTGGTCTGAGTCACAGTAGGCAACTAACTGTTGACACTTTCCTGCTGGCACAAACAAACCAATTCCTGGTGCTGTTTTGATGTACCTAATTACTCTCAAGGCAACTTCCATATGCGATACTTTTGGTGCATGCATATGTTGATTGAGTACTTGTACTACAAAGGCTATATCAGGCCTTGTAGAGTCAAGTATAGTAACCTTCCAACTAGTCTCTGAAACTTTCCTTTGCCATCAAGTTCTGCATCATTAGTAGCACTCTTACCACCATGTATCAGCTGATCAAACTCAACATAGATGAGTTTGTGATTGAATTCTAAAGGTGTAGTTGTTGGCTTGCCTCCTGCTAAGCCTAATTCAGACACCAATTCTAGAGCAAACTTCCTTTGACACATAATTATGCCCTTCTGAGATCTGGAAAATTCAATGACCAGAAAGTATTTTAACTGTCCTAGGTCCTTCATCTTGAACCTATCTTCCAAATCTTTCCTAACTTGCTTAATAAGGGATAAATTGCTTCCAGTCACCAATAGATCATCAACATATACTAATATGATCAACAACTCATGTCCAACCTTTTGTGTAAACAAAGAGCAGTCAAAGTGGCTTTGCACACCCATATCTACTAGTGCTTCAGTCAATTTCAGGTTCCAATGTCTAGGTGCCCGTTTCAAGCCATATAAGGACTTGTGCAGTCTGCAAATCTTAGTACACTCCCCTAGCTTGAAAAGCCATCAGGCACTGTCATGTAGACTTCTTCCAACAAATCACCTTGAAAAAAGGATTATGAACATCCATCTGAAATATAAACCAATCTGATGTAACAGCTAGTGCAATGAAAGCCCTCACAGTGACCATTTTGGAAATTGGTGAGAAAGTTTTAGTGTAGTCTAGCCCCTCCTGCTGACTATATCCTTTTACAACTAATCTAGCTTTGTACCCCTCCACTTCTCATGTGGACTTATACTTGACTTTGAACACCCACTTGCAGCCTATAAGAGTCTTTTCTGGTGGAAGATCTACCACTGACCAGGTATTATTTTCCTTAAGAGCTGCAATTTCAGTCTGCATTTCATCAATCCACTTAGGATATCTACTGGTTTAAGAGAAAGACCTAGGCTCCAAAATAGCAGAATAGGCAGCAATAGAAGCCTGATAAGTTGGGAAAAGATTGTTGTAGCCTACATAGTTGGCAATTGGATATTGACAGGCACCCTTCTTAGGTTGAACTACAAAGTCTTTCAGCCAGAAATGCGGCTTTGTGGTTCTTGAAGTCTTCCTAAGTTCCACCACGGAAGTAGATGGCAAGGTAGATTAAGAGACTTGTGAAGGTGACAAGTCAGTAGTTGAGTGATCTTCAGAATAGTTGAATATAGGATCTTCAGCAGAAGCTAAATTAGGAGAGTTGATTTTAGAAGTAGGAGTTGTATCTTGATGTAAAGGTTGAGATGAAGTCTCAACCAATTTCAGCACAGAAAATAGAATGGAAGAATCAGAAGTCGTGTTTTTGAAGGGGAATACCTCCTTCTTAAATACAACATGCTTACTGACAAAGAAAACCTTAGAGTGTAGATCATAAAGAATATACCCTGGAGGAGGAATACCCCATATGAACTAATGGTATGGCTCTAGGACTGAATTTGTTACATTTCTTCACATTGGTTGCATAGCACAGGCTACCAAAGACCTTGAGATGTTGTAGAGAAGGTGACCTGTGAAATAGTTGTTTGAATAGAGATTTACCTTGTAACACCACAGTGGGAAATCTGTTCAAGAGATAGACAACAGTGGATACGTAGGTCCCCCCAGAATTTTAAGTGCACAAAAGCCTGAAATCTCAAAGCCTTTGCCATGTCTTAAATGGATTTGTGCCTCCTTTCAACAACCCCAATCTGTTGGGGTGTATAGATACAAGAGCTTTGATGCATAATTCTTTGTTCCTTCAACAAGATGCATATTTGTTCATTGAAAAAATCTATTCCATTATCAGTTCCAAGGCATTTTAGTCCACTTCCAAATTGAGTTTTGACCAGTATTAGGAAGTCTTTTATCACAACTATAGAATTAGCTTTAGTGTGCATAAGATAGATCCAGGAGTATCTAGAATGATCATCAACTAGAGTTAAGAAATACCTTTTACCATCATAAGTTGGTACCCTGTAAGCCCCCCCACACATCATCATGTATAATATCAAATGCAACACTAGAACAAGTTAGACTATGAGAGAAAGGTAGCCTTGATTGTTTAGCAATAGGACAAACAATACAATGATGATCTTCTAGCTTTAGGTTAGGTACACCATCTAGATTTTGCAAGACTTTTAATGGAGCATGACCTAATCTTCTGTGCCACAAAGAGGACACATAACAAGACTGTTTAGTAGCTAGACTACCACATTAATTGCATGCATCAGAAGTGATATTTACAGTTGGAAAAGAAGTAAAAATTTGCTTATGAAGCACTTGCTGTCCAGACACTGGTCTTCCATTTGCCTTCAGATTGTAGAGTCCAAATTCTTCTTTACCAATCCCCAACACCTTCTCACTTGAGAGATCCTGAACGATACAAAAATAAGGATAGAAAGCTACTAAACATTGTAACTCATTTGTGATCTTTGAAACTGAGAGTAAATTATATTTGAAATTTGGAATATGAAGGATATTCTGAACTGGATTATCCTTGAAAATGATGCAACTCCTTTATGTGTAATAGCTACTTGCTTTCTAGTAGGTAAGTGTACCTTGTTCTTATCATTCCAGTTAACTCCGCATAATCATCTAATAAATCCAGACTATGGACCATATGATTAGAAGCACATGTATCTACTATCCAATTCTGGTCTATAAGATATGACACAAGTGCATGAGCAATACATGTTGTCCCTGCAGTTGCATCATTTGCTACAAGTTCAGCCTCTTGTCCTTTGTTTAGTAGCTGAAGGATATGATTGTACTGCTCCTGAGTGAAGAAGTGAGCTGGTGATACATGTGGAGCTGATTGATTATGTGGCTCAGGAATTTGATTTCCAGCACTTCTAACACTATTTTCATGAGTATTGGAAGGACCTCCTCTCTTTCTATTTTTGAAATCTCGAAGATAACCATGCAGTTTGTAAAAGTTGTCTTCGGTATGCCCTTTGCCTTTGCAGTACTCACAGTAAATCCCAGATTTTCCAAATGAATTCCTAGGTTTAAAACCTCCATTGTAATTATTAGTATTGAATCCTCCATTGTTGTTGTAGCCTCCATTATAGTTACTATTGTATGGCTTATTGCTCATCATTGATGCATCTTCATTATTATCAGTTAAGGAAGAAGCACCTTTCCCATGCATTCTTTGACTCTCTACATTGATAATCATGGCATTGGCTTGATTTATGTCAGGCAATGTCCTAGTCATTAAAACCTGATTCTTAGCATTCTCATAGGACTCATCCAAACCAGTCAAAAATTGATATAGTTTCTGCAGCTGATAACGTTCAGTATGCCTCTTAGATTCAGGACATCCATAAGTAGGTGGAAGATCTAGAGTTTCATACTCATCCCACAACTCTCTAAGTCTAGAGAAATATACAGAAACATAAGAGATTCCCTGAGTTAAGGTGGATATCTCTTTATGCAGATAGCAGGCCCTAGAAGTAGGGTTGCTTATCGGGCAGATCGGGTTGTTATTTACTCTTAACAGTTCGGCTTATTAATTATCGGCATTTAAATGCATTAATCCTCTATCCACCTAATAAGATATCAGGCGCATTGGTATCGGTTTAGCTATTATCGGGCAATTATCAAGTGGGTTATCGGCCTATTTGAATCTGTATTACATAGGCCTATTTTGGTCCTTCGTGTTAGTAGTAAATACCATCAAAAAACCAGTTTACTTACGCATTTTGTCATTCTTTAGTTTTCTCTCAAGGCACCTGGTTCTAGTGATTGGATTTTCTACATTACATTATTTTGGCATGTGCATTTTGTAGGTTGCCTTCAAAACCAAATTATTCCACCCAAACATCAACAGTAATGGTAGTATTTACATCCTAAAAGAATAATGGAGTCCCGCCCTTGCTATATCCAAGGTAAAGTATTGCATATGGATAAGTGGAAGGAATATTTAATATACATATGGATAAAAATATATAAATATAAAAATTCTTAACGGGCTAACGTGTTAACCGATAAAAAAATTGAATAACCCACCCCCAACCCGATAAGCTGTTAATAATAAAATTTCAATTTGTTCACCACTCGTTAATCTGATAACCTGATACCAATAAGTCATTAAGCTACTTTTGCGATTCAATTTTCGGTTTTGGTTTGGTTTTGAACACCCCTACCTAGAAGCGTTGACCTTATCAAACCTTTCTCTAAGATCCTCCCACACTCTGTGAGCATCGGATGCATAGATCACTATACTAATTAGACTAGGCGATACTGTATTCATTATCCAAGCTAAAACAATAGCATTGCACCTGTCCCACAACTCATGTTGGCTAGAATCATACATATCCCTACGACATGTAACCAGCACAAAACCTAGCTTATTTTTACCATGCAATACAATTTTCAATGATCGACTCCAAACTGAATAGTTCTCAACACCTTGAAGTTGAACAGAGATGAGTACTAAACCTTGAGTGTCAGACGTATGGATGTAGAGAGGATGATTGTGATCAACTTGATCAACAGACTGAGGAATCGACTGAGTATCAGCTATCTCTTCATTAATCGATATTTTGCAGCTGGAAATTTCCTTCAAACTTCTCAAATTAAAGGTGTATACTCAGAGAAATCAGTAAAATCAACAATTGAGGTGAAATCTCAAAATTAACACTAGCTTGCTGAAAGTACTTTGAATTGAGCAATTGACTCAGAAATTGAATCTAACTCGTGCTTAACAGAAGAATTCCGTCACAGCTGAGCTAAACGAGACCGGAAATCAGAGCTCTGATACCATGTTAAGGAGCTTCATCTATGGCGAAAGAAGATTCTAGAAGAAGAGAAAGAGAGAGAGAGAGAGAAAGCAATAGCATTTCTGTGAATTAAGGAGAAATGAACTTAAAACTAATAATCTCTCTATACAACTACTAACATATCTACTGTATATATATACTACAACTAACCACTAACTAACTTCCAACTAACTAACTGTATTTACATATATAGCTGGGACCCACTTCTCTTAACAAAAAGAAAATACATGATTCCAAATAAAATAGATATGACTCTAGCTGATGAAATGCGTAGCTATTTGCAGCCTGATGAACACCTTCATTACTATTTTATTTCTTAGTTAACAGTGAAAACTCTCAAATAGATGCAAGTTTCATTTTTTCCAACTTCCTTAAAAAGCCCTTGAATCCTCTCTTGCATAGAATATAGGTGCATCTCTCAGACCATCAATGACAACTTCACCAACCCAAGAACCAACAGAACCTCCGTTATTATAACAATAACCATCCTAAGCTTAAAAATATGTCTAGATAACCTCATTGTCAATGAAAAGAAATAGAGATATATATGCATTTTCAATAATTTTCTGACACGAATAAAACATCACACACTGATGCAAATGCTTTTGACAGCAAGCATCCGCGTTGTGGCATCTCTACACTATAAAGCATAATTGTCCATCAAAGAAGAAATATGCAGCCTCATTCCTCTTCAGAATGTAGTCAAACTAGAAGAGGCACCTCTTAGAACCTCAATTCCAAGCTTCAGAAAGATATGTGAACGATCATTTAGCTAGAAACTTAAGTCGTTGCTCCCCTTAGCCACAAGATGAGTAGGAGTAAAGCACTTTACAACTCACTATTCAATTTATTAATATTGAGTAAGTGCCAATATCAATAGGTTAACATGATTTTATCTCACCTCTTCCACTCCCTGCGACCTTATATTCACAATGATTGCACTAAAGAAAAAGGTTAAATAAGATGTTTCATTATTTAGAGATTGTTATAAAGATAATTCAATTTCTACATTAATGATATTAAAGAAACTACTCATGTAAGGCCCTCGGTGCATCAGTTTGCAAATATTATAACAGCTACCACCATGCATGTGAAAATCCAGTAATAGATGTCCAAGCAAGCAGAGAAGCCACCATATACCCACCAAAGGGTGCAACTAAAAAAAAGCAAGAACTATAGAAAAACTCCTTCATAAGTTCCAGCAGAAATACTGAAACCAAAATTTTGCACTTTCTGACTTGACGATTACATCTTATTACTCATTTTCATTTTATTTTACTGGCCGATACAAAAGAGCCTAAAGATAGGTGAAGGTATGTCACGACCCAAAACTCGACTTGTCATTATGGCGCCTGTCATAATACTAGGCAAGCCGACATCTCACACATACCAATATTTTAAAGGTCAAATATGCAGAAATAAGTTTAAATAATTAAGAATTTCATAAAAACCGGATATGAACCTCGAAACTCAATACAAAATTCTCCCAAAAGATCTGGGTGTCACGGAGTACATGAGCATCTATATATCAACACAGTCTAACCGATAGGACACTGCCTAGGAAAGTAGAACAGTAAAAACAAGACTAAAAGATATAGGATGAGAGTCAAGGTATGCGGACGCCAAGGCAGCTACCTCGATGATCTCCGAACTGATGTGTAACGATCTGACCGATCGCTTTGCATTCTAGATCCCTGTTCCTCTAAATAAGACTCCCCATATGTACTTTTACTGTTTTATAACTTGCGGGTATGGTTAGTTCGGGTTTGAAAGGGTTCGGGTTGAAATCGGAACACTTAGTTCTATTGGCTTAAAAAGGGTTAAGTTTGACTTGGGTCAACATTTTTAGTAAACGACATCGTAACTGTGATTTGACGGTCCCAATAGGTTCGTATGATGATTTTGGACTTGGGCATATGTTCGGATCGGGTTTTAGATGACCCAGGAGCATTTCGACGCATAAAGTTAAAAGTTGGCGCATTGAAGGTTTTAAAGTTCTTTAAATTTGTTTTGAAGTAGGTTTTGGTGTTATTGAGGTCCGCTTGGGATTCCAAGCCTGAAAATAGCTCCGTATGGTGATTAAAACTTGCACGCAAAATTTGGTATCATTCCGAGTAGTTTAAGTATGATTCAGCGCGTTCGGGGTGAGTTGGAAGAACTTGAAATTCATAAGTTGATTCTATTTGGTTTTGGGTTGTGATTCTTAGTTTTGATATTTTTTTCTATGTTTCGAGAGGTCGAGCAATTATGTTTTATGTTTATAAACTTGGTGGTATGTTTGGGTGAGGTCCTAGGGCCTCGGGTGCTATTCGGACGATGCGTGGATCAAGTTTGGACTTGAAAGAACTGCTGGTGCACCAGTTCTGGTGCGTCCGCACCTGTGAGATTTTGGCCGCATGTGCGAGCTTTTGACTGCAGAAGCGGCTTGGCGTGGACTGCCTAATAGCCGTAGAAGAGAAGCAGGAACTGCACCTGCGAAGGCGCATGTGCGAGGCAGTGGATCGCAGAACCGGGGAGGGTTGCAGGTGCGACACGTGTGCTGCATAAGTGAGGCTTTGCCCGTAGAAGCGACGGAGGCAGACCTAGTCATGGGCCGCACCTACGAGGTTTTTTCCATAGAAGCAGAGTCGCAGGTGCGATAGAGGAATCGCAGGTGCAAAAACCGCTGGGCAGTGAAGTTCATTTAAGTCGAGGACTTATGCTATTTTGGCTCATTTCTTTCATCTCTTGGGCGATTTTTGAGCTCTTTGAAGAGGAGTTTTCACCTAGCTATTGGATGTAAGTAATTTCTCCCAAATGTAAGCTAAATACATAGATTGTGGGTAAATGTTAACATGTAAAATTATGAAAACTATAGGTTTAGTTGAAAAACCTAGGTTTTGATAAAAATGAGATTTAACCACGAAAATGATTATGGAATTGGCTGAAAATTATATATTTGAGTTCTTGAGATTATGGGTAACATTTATATTTAAATATTTTTGAAATCCGGGCACGTGGGCCCGGGACGAATTTTAGGAATCTTCCAATTTGGATTGGGTAATTACCCCAATAGTTAAATTATGAACTTTTGAGTATATATTGATTTATTTATATAATATTTGGCTAATTTCGGGTTGTTTCGCACCAAGTTGAGGATTTAGAGCGGATTTGTGAACCGAAAGTGAGCTTGAGAACGAGGTAAGTCTCTTGCCTAACCTTGTAAGAGGGAACTCATGCCCTTAGGTGTATTTTTGTTGTGAATTACTTGTGTGTAGAGTTACGTGTTGATGAGGGTCCGTGCGTATTTATATTCCATGAGATGTCCGGACAGTTTTAGATTTACATCATGCTTTAATTGTACTGTCATGTTTGTTATGCATATTAATTATTTTAAATGAAGCTGAGACTAGATATTTTAAAAGGTTGAAAACTTCCAAGTTAAATTTCTTATTTTGGGGAAAGAATTGAAGAATACTTAATAACTCTGAGAAATCCATGTCCTCTCGCGTCGCAAGTACTTCCGCGAGCGAGGTAAACTTCACTATTCTCATGGGAGTGGGCCGTTCGCCTCGACAGTATAATAGATGTATCTATGGTTCGTGCCGTTCGACCCTCGGTAGTGCACACAGTGTTTTGGATCGGGGTATACAACCTCCGCATAAATCGTGCGTGATAATACTCGGAACCCGGTTACATTTGATATTATGTTATGGCTTGAGATGTATAATTTATTTAATGACCGAAAGTGATTTGGAATTAGTATGTGTTAGATGGAGATTTTGGAATTTATTATCAGTTAAAGAATCATTTATTCCCTACTTGCTATTGTGTTATTATTATTATTTCTATATTCCATGTCTGTTTAGAACTTTTGCATTTTATTATTGTCCCATAGTAAGTGTCAATGTCGACCCCTCGTCATTACTTCTTTGAGGTTAGACTAAATACTTACTGGGTACATATTGTTTATGTACTCACGTTACACTTCTGCACTAATCGTGCAAGATCTAAGGCAGGTGCATCGGGCAGTCATTCCAGCGCGCACCCTCGATACCCCGAGGCGTAGTGGTGAGCTGCTTTCCCAGTCTGTTCTACAGCACTGATGGTAGGCTATAATCTCATATTTTAGTCGATTAATACATTCTAATTTACCACATTTTAGTTGAGTTTGAGCTTTAATCGCTAGTGTTTTGCACTAATGATGTATTTTATGCCTTGTAGGAGTAATTCCGAGCTATGTAGATGTTATGGAATGAATTTAAGTGATTTGGAGCTTTGAAGTCTGAGTAAAAGCCCAAGGAATTAAGCAAGAATCGTGTTCGGGGATCAACAGATGATAGTGCAACGAAACAAAGAATCGAGCAGGCATATTGTGCACTGTCTAGTACACTACACATAACTTTTCTCTCAAAACCCCATTTGGTCTCTACAATATATTACTGGAAAGCTAATTCAAAGGTCTACAACTTTTATATTTTAGGTGTTTTCACATTTCCAACAGAACAGGGTGAAACGGGCGCAGCACGTGCACACAGTGGTTTGGCCGTGCATATGGGGCAGAAAGTGTGAAAAGTGTGCGGCCAAGTGCGCGGGACCCTTCCAGGTGCGCGGCCGTGCACGTCCTGTCCGGGAAAAGTGCCCTTTTTCGCGTAGGAGGTGTAATTGTTTGGCCCCGACCCTACTTGGTTTATATACATAGAAAAATGGTATTTTGAGGACTTTTGACATAATTTAGACCTAAGGAGACTAAGGAGAAGTTGGAGAAGGAAAAGCACAAGGAACCCATCATTCAATCCCAACTCAAGACAAGGGTTTGGATAGTTTTATGTTTTTCTTTACTTTACACTTAATTGTGATAAATTACTCCATGTCTATGGAGTAGTTCTCTTTAGGGTTTGATGGATTTGGTGTTTTGAGTATTGTTTGTGGATATTAACTATAGTTTTTATGTATTGAATTGTTTTGGGTAATTTTATTATTGCATATATATTCACTTGTTTATGTAATTTAAAGGGGAATAATTTGTCATGTTTTGCATTATCTTATTGGTTGAATTCATTGATTCTTGTTAGTAATCGAAAGAGGCTAGTTGAATTAATGTTTAGACCTAGTTAGGAGGATAATCAAAAGAGGTTCTCCTAAGGATCAATCCACTAGGAATTCTTGCATATCTTCACCAAGCTTAACTTAGTTCATATCGTAAGGTTGATATTTAATCGAAAGAGGAGTTTCTATTGAACGTTCGAACTAATAATAGAGTGAATTCGAGAGACTCACTTGAACCATAGAGTTAAGTAACTAGACTTAATTTCCGAATAAGTATCTTACACCTATCCAATCAACCTATGTTTTCTCCCCTTGATATCATCTTTGCTTACTTTTCTTGCGATTGTCATTAGCCAATAATTTAGACTTTTAGTTAATTTTAGTTTTAATCGCACAAATCTAAATTGGCGATTATCTTGGATAGAAATTAAACTAGAAGCTATGAAAACACTATTGAAATCTAATCCCTGTGGATACGATATTTTCTATACTATATTCGACTAGCGAGCATAATTTTGTGTTGTGTTTTTAGCTCGTCAAGCACCCGGAGTCTCTCTTTTGCATTTACTTTTGGTCTACTACATTTCAGACAGTAGTTTAGTATTTTGTATATTCTACTAGTGGCTCATACACTTGTGACACCAGGTCTTGAAAATATGCTAGTAGACATTTAATTGCTTTTGAGTATTTATTTGACCACACTTGTTCTTTTATTTGTTTACGCTTTATTTTATTAAAATTTTTACCTCTTACTTACTTAGTAAATAAAAAAAATCAACTATTTCGAAATTACTAAAAAGAATAAATACATGGCTAGTTCATTGTTGGCTTGCCTAGCGGCGACGTTGGGCGCAATCACGACCTATAGGAGAAATTGGGTCGTGACACTAATGAAATGTCACGAATCTGCAACCACCGTGCCCGGAAATGCCTAGATCTGCACACAAAGTGTAAGGTATAGCGTGAGTACAACCAACTCAATAAGTAACAAGTTTAACATGTGATCTGAAAGCGGTGACGAGCTAAAAAACATACTGTAAAAATACTGAATTTAGCAATGCAGAAAAATAGACACACTTCCAAGTTCAACAGTTAAGTTCAGCACCGGTAAAATAGGCCAAATGTGACTGATACTAAGAATGTGACATCTCCATATCTACATGCCAAGGTGAATGCCGTATGTGATGCAACACAATGCAATCCCAAGTGTTCACTCTCTTAGAGTGCTCAATCTGACCAAATCAATACTCGCTCGCCACACTTAGTCACTCAGCACTATATACAGCCATAAGGCTCGTTGCGGCACGTAATCCGATCCACACATGTATAGCCCTAAAGCTCGTTGTGGTGTGTAACCTGATCCACACACAAACACACACACACACACACACACATCTATATATATATATATATATATATATATATATATATATATATATATATATATATTACAGTACGACGCTCAGGCCCCAACTCAGTCACCAAATCTCTCCAGTCTCTCAGGCTCACAACGCTCATACTAAGCATCCCTAATCAATGATTCGAGATGTGTCAATATACAATAACAGAGACTAAGATATTATATGAAATGATGAATGCGACGGAGTACATAACTGGAATTAAACAAATAACTCAACAGCAAGGAACGACCACTGTGGGTCCCAATAGTACCAGCATATAGCCTAAACATGATTCATAGCATGAATCACAGCTCAAGTCCTCTAACACATAGAGTACAACAAAATGTTTAGATAAGATGGCTACGCAATTCTAGGGAAATGACTAAATCAAAATTTCTACGGGGCACGCCCACACGCCCGTAACCTAGCACGCGCATCAACTCAACATCAATCATATAGCACGTAATTCGGGATTTCATGCCCTCATAACCAACTTTAGAAGTGTTACTTATCTCAAACCATGTAAATCTCTACTCCAACATGCCCTTGCCTCGCGAAACGGCCTCAAAATTTCCCAAATCTAGTCATAAACAGTTTGATACAATCAACACGAGCTAAAGGAATCAGGTCCATAAGAAAACACTAAGTTCTGAATCAAATTCAAAAAGTCAATTCAAAAATAGGCCCCCAGGCCCACGTCTCGGAATCCAATAAAAGTCACAAAATCCGAAAACTCATTCAACCATGAGTCCAACCATAAGAAATTCACCAAAATACAACACCAAATCGACACCCAAATCCGCAATTTAAACTCTCCAAATCCCTAACCTCAAACTCCAAAATTACACCTCAAAACCACACAATCTAGGTGGGAAAATCAACGGGAAAACATAATTATGGAATAAATTTAAACACAAGTGACTTACCTTAAGAAACTCCTCAAAAATCCCGAGCTTGAAATGTTCAAAATGATGAAAATCACGGAACCCTCATTTTAATATGCACTGCCAGTGGTTCCGCTTCTGCGGTCCATTTAGCCGCATCTGTGGCACCTCTTTTGCGGTTACAAATTTGCATCTGCGGAGGTCACTTAAGGTCCATACATCTCGGTTCTGCGGTCCCAAATCCCGCTCCTGCGGGTGCGCTTCTGCGGACCAACCTCCCCAAGTCTTTTTCTGCTTCTGCGACAAGCCACCCGCATCTGCGTGATCGCAGGTGCGGTATTTTCCTTCGCACCTGCACAACTACCCCCACTCACCTAGAAATGCATCTGTGACCCCATGGCTGCTTCTGCATATCCGTACCTGCGGCCTATCCCTCGAAGGTGCGGTTGCACCAGACCTGACCACACTAGCTCCTCCAAAACTCCGAAATCCAATCTAATTTCGATCTGAATCACCCCCGAGGCCCCCGGGATTTCAACCAAACATATCAACAAGTCCTAAACACGATATGAACTTGGTCGAGTCTTCAAATTACATCAAACAACACTAAAATCATGAATCGCGCATCGATTCAAGCCTAATGAATTTTTAAACTTCTAATTTCTACATTCGATACCAAAACCTATCAAATCACGTCTGATTGACCCCAAATTTTGCACACAAGTCACAAATGACACCACGGACCTACTCCAACTCCCGGAACTCCAATCCGTGCCCGCTAACCACAAAGTCCACTCTCGGTCAAACTTATAAATTTTTAACTTTCGCCATTTCAAGCCTAATTCAACTACGGACCTCCAAATCACAATCCGAACACGCTCCAAAGTCCAAAATCACCCAACGGAGCTAACGAAACCATCAAAACTCCATTCTAGAGTCGTTTACACATGATTTAAAATTACCCTCAAATTGGAGTTGCATTAGAGCTCAAGAGCAAAAACAAAACAGAATGAATTTCGTAACGAGGGGGTAAGTTATACCAAAAATCTCAGAGGACAAAATTACTTAATTTTCAATAACATAGGAGCAAATTTGACCATTTCCCCAATATATCACATGCGATTGGGGTGTTCAAATTAAATGATAGATGAATGGACTATAGATGGGAGTAGGGAGTTGTAAGATTATATTTTTGTTTAGCTGGGGAAGCTGTAAAAGCTGAGAAGTTGTAGTTAGAATTCTTTCAATTTATGTGAACCTATTTCCATTTTTATTCGTTTAAAAAAGAATAACCCCTTTCTAAATTTGAAAATAATTTAACTTAAACTTTCAATTCTACCCTTAGTAAGAAGTTTTTATAATCACGTACTTTGGCATATTTAACACCACAAATTTCAAAAGAAGTCGTATAACTTATTTAGGACTACAAGTTTTAATTTTTTTTTTTTTTCTTAAATTCCATAGTCCATATCTAGTCAAATAAGATTACATAAATTGAAATAGAAGGAGTATTATTTAGTGAGAAAATTGGTTTCTTCTCGTGTTTCACTCAATGGAGCAATCAATAGAATTTAAAGATGTTCCTTCTTTCCTTCCCATTTTTTAAGGATTTTTTTCACTTTTAGCCCGTGCTAGAACTATTTATATTCGGTAGCAGAAAATATATATAAAATATTAGTATAATTTTTGTATATAATATACATAACGTGTGTATATATATATATATATATATATATATATATATATATATATATATATATATTTTTTTTTTTTTTTGTTTATTATTTTGAGAGTGATACAGTGTCATTTTAATATACTTACTTCCTCTACACCTTTTTCGTGCTGTTTCTGTCCTTTACACGCTTTTAGTTACTCTCTGCTGCTGCAGCTGTTGCTGCTGCATATTTCTTGTATTTCTGCACCACCAAAAGATCACTGAAACAAAATCACCATCTTTCTGTCTTAAAATCTTTGCTTAATAGACAAAGAAAACCTTTCTCTCTAGCTGTTAGCACCATTTTTTCTGTCTAGCAAGATCATTCAAAACCACAGTTATTTTGAATCCTTCTCAATCCTCACACATAGGAAGAAACAAAGGAGAAAATTAGAGGTTTGAAGTAAAAAGTGAAAACAATATGGTATCTACAAGGTTAATCTTGGCTCGAAGAAGATCTCTTCTACATCAACCAGCAGCAGCAGCTAGCACTTCATCTCCAACACAAGAATATTCTTTCAAGAAGAAAAGAAGGACTTCTATGAAAGTTTGTGGTCTTTGCAGTAAGTTTTCTTTACTACTACTTCAATTATAAATTTTATGTATATGCAAAGATATGTACTTTCAATTTTAGTGGAAGTAAAAATCGGTTCTTTGTCCTTCATTTTTGAGAAAGGAACTGAAAAAAGGGGGAGCAAAATTGGTTCTTTATCCTTCATTTTGTTTACCCTTAAATCGGATAACAATTATATCTGTATGCGATTTAAAGGATTTGCGGTTTGATTCAACATAAATAATCAAGAATATTAGATAAAACGAGTTATAGACAAAATAAAGGATCAAACCAGTTGTAATGTTATGGCCTAGCCCGAAAGATTGAACAGTGACCTCGTCCTAGATTGGATCCTTGGTTCGAGCCCAATTATGAATGAAGAACAGAACAGTTAAATAAGAACTTTAGCAATAGTTAAAAGGCAGAAAAATAAACTTGTATTACTTTGATTTGCGTGTTACAGTGTGTTGTAAAAGAAAAATATTCCCTTTATATAATAGGAGAGTTTCATCATCCCTAGTATAAATCTAAAAAAGGTAAAATTATTTCTTTCTCCTTAATTACTGATCTATAACCGAGATCGAGCGAGATCCGCGTCATGATATCCGGTTAGGTGCAAATATCACGATCTTCTATCCGTCGTGTGTAACCGTTTACCGTGTTTTCCGAGGTCTTAGAACCCGTTCTGGGTTCGGGCCGCGTTGCTTTATCATACCCGATGATGAACACATCGTTCACCTTTCAGGGATCACGATACGAAGGGCTCCCAGGTTCGATTTCAATCTCGTGCGTCCATGCCCTTCTTATGTTTTCTTCACCGGGAAATTGGGGTATGCATTATACCCGATTTTACCCGTATACACATTTCACAGATTACTGAGAACTTAGGAGTTAAGTTTTCTTTCTTAGATAAAGTGTTGGATGAAGAAAATTAATTATACTAAGATATATGCAAATTCTTGGTTGTAATAGGAAGGTACGATAAGTGGAGTTTGATTAAGCTTTTATAATTTTGCATTGAATCAAAGAGGATCCGTATATGCTGGAAAATGATAAGCGTATATTTGGAAAAGGAGAAAGTTGAGGCAATAACTCTACCTCTTTGTTGCTAACAGTATGTTCAGTCTGTTTTTTTAACTAATTTTTGTTAGGTTTCGTGAATGGGCGTGAATGGGAAATGGAAGAGGCACCTTTTGAATTGCACCTCTTCATCTCACCCTTTCATTGCCTATAAATTTTAGAGACTTAGCCTCATTTTCATACAAGGAAAAAACTCAGAAATTCTCCCTGTCTTCTTTGCATTATTTTTCCAAAACAAAATATAAGTGTCATGTGTGATTTGCTCCGTCTTATTGCGTTCACTGAAACACTGGGGTTTGAGGTACCGCTACACCAGTGTGGATATTTCGTTCTATCCTGGGAGGAAATAATCTTAAACCTCGGGTACTAGGAGGGGATTAAATTCCTTAAGGACACACTGTGTATTCAGTGAGCTCGGATTTAATTTTGTTCTTCCTACGCATTTCTGTTTCTTTTTATTCTACAAAGTTTTCTGGTTTCGAACACAAATTACAAACAATCTTAAAGGAACTTAACAATTTATTTTTTGTGTTTGTCTTAACATCTGACTGTTGAAAACGAGAAAGAGAATTCTTATTGCAAAAAGATTGCTGATCGAGAGTAAAATTGAAGAAATACGTATGCCTACTTTGTCGAAACAACGGAACGAGTTGGTCCAGAAAATATGGGAGACTCAGGTTCGACTGCATCATGAGAATATTTTCTTTTAATTTTGCATTATGAAATATGTATTAAGAGATGCAGATATCACTCAAAGGTGGTCATTAGTTTGTCTTGAATAATGGATCATCAAAGAAAGTTGGGAATTGCAAACAAGGAAATCTCGTCTGTTTCTCCCTTTGGTCTTTTGACTATTATGAAAATTAATTAGTAGAAAAAAAGAGAGGAAGGAAAGGTGAAATCCTTATAATTGACTGGGAAGACGTTGGTTGAAATCATGAAGACATGGCAACAGTGATGCAGAAAATGCTCTTAAATGTTGAAATATCTCATCACTGGCTTAGAAAAATGATTGGTTATTAATTGTGATGGCCTGTTTCGTTTTGGGGTGTCTGACAATTTAAATTTGCTAGAATTTGTAACCACCCTGAAATATTCGTAGGGATCTTGACACTGATGTTATCAGTTACTGAAGTCTTCATGGCTTTGCAACATATTGGACCAAAGGATTGACTTTGTTCGTTTATGGCTTACTTTAAGTTATCATTAAAGTGGATCAAAGTCTCCTATTTAATCCCGTTACACAATGATTAAAAAGAAAGGCAACATAAATGAAAAATGAACATTTGAACGTGTGGATTCACTAGTTGGAATGTACAAGTGTTGCAGCGGTTCATAAGATTTGCATCGTTTTGGTAAATTTCCAAAGGAATTCTGAAAGGAGCATTGCTCTCGGTACATGAATATCAAAGTCTTTGTGGGACTAACTCAATGTCTTCAACAGAAAGTGACAACTATACCGGGTTATGCTTTCTTTACTTTATTTTTGATTTTCTACCCTGTGTAATTTATGAAACTAAGCTTTTGAATGTTAGGGTAGATGTTTATTATGTGATGATCTCAAAATATATCCTATTTGCATGCTAGGAATAGGATAACATATTATCGAAGGAAAATTGTTATTCCGTATACCAAATAGAATTGATTTGTCAGTATATAATTGGTTAGCATGCATAAAAATATGTGATAGTTTATTTTCAAGGTATGTAAGATGTGAATTAGGCTTACATTAATACTTGAAAATTGTTTTGAGATCATAAATATAATATATGTAAAGAAGAACATATATGTGTTTGATTAGAGAAAGAGATCAAACTGTTTAAAGTGTTATAATGGTTTAGTTGAAAAATCATTTGGAAAGGGAATTAAAATTCTCGAGATTTTCTACACCCGTTATGGAGAATAAAATCTTTGTAATTTTCTACTCCTGCTTCGAGATCAAAATTTGCATGATTTTTTACTCGTTCGGGGAGATTAAAGTCTTCGTGACTTTCTACTCATTTGTCGGAAATTAAAGTCTAAGTGACTTTATGCTCGTTTTGGAGATTAAAATCTTAGTGATTTTCTACTCCAATTTATTATTCAGTTTGAAGATTAAAAACTTCACCATTTATTAAATTTGATTGTGTCACATATTATTCGGTTTGAAGATTAAAAAACTTCACCGTTTATTAATTCTGAATGTGTCATATTGGTTTGAAGATTAAAAACTTCACCATTTATTAATTCAGGCTCTGTCGTGACACAAACAATAGTTCTTGTGGTTGGCTCAACAACGTAATAGGGGCGTCGAATATGAATCTCATTTTGAAGAAATATGTTTGGAATATGAAATTATTCACCAAACGACCGCCAGTGGCGGACCCAGAATTTTGTGTAAGCGGGTTCAATCTTAGAAGTATATAAATTTAGTGGTAAAATAGTAGTTGTCAAGTGGGTTCAAATAAAATATTTGTGCAAAATTTACACAGCTTTAATCCTAATTTATACGTATACACAGTATTATTTTTTTGTGAAGCGGGTTCAGTTGAACCCGCTAGCCAACACTTGGGTCCGCCACTGACAACCGCCCCTTAGTCACCGCAATCTAATGAAATTACAGAAAGAAAGAATAGAACGTCAAAAGAGACGGTGAATGCCTAGTTGATAAGTTCTGGTTTACCCAAAACTTGTGGGGGGGGGGGGGAGCTACGCTTACAGCTAACCGAAAATGCATTCGTGTTTCCCATAGCAAGACATAATCCATTCCGTATGAAAAATGGAAAGGAAGAAAACCCAACTTGAAATATTTCCAAGTGTTTATTTGGGTAAAGTGCAAGTTCTTAAACTCAAAAGGATACAAATCGGATCGAAAACCGTTGATTCCGTTTTCATAAGATATGCAACAAATAGTAAGGCATATCGTTTTCTGATTCATAAATTAAAAAATAATGACATTCATATTAATACGATAATCGAATCAGATAATGTTGAATTCTTTGAGAATATTCATCCGTATAAAAAGGAATGTGAGTCGTCTAGTGAAATATCTAAGCGAACTCGGGAAGAAGCAAAGGAAAGTACGTTGAATTAGGAAAATTCAAGACATAGTAAACGTCAAAGGATAACTACTTCATTTGGACAAGGTTTTGTGACTTTCTTATTGGAAAATGAGCCTCGAACATTTAAAGAAGTTATGTCTTCTTCGTAATCATTATTTTGGAAAGAGGCAGTCAATAGTGAAATAGAATCCATATTGAACAACTATACATGGGAATTGATTGATCTTCCTCTTAGGAATAAACCGTTGGGTTCTAAATGGATGTTTAAGAGGAAAATGAAGGATGATGACACTATTGATAAATATAAGGCAAGACTTATTGTCAAAGGGTATAAACAATAAAAAGGTCTTGACTATTTTAACACGTACTCTTCGGTTATGAGTATTACGTACATATGGATGTTAGTAGCATTGACTATGGTGTATGGTCTTGAAATCCATAAAATGGGTGTGAGGACAAAATAATATTATCAAATGGTTTCAAAATTAATGAGTGTAAACAAATGTGTTTACATTAAGAATACCTCAAATCATATAATCGTTATTTGATTATATGTAGATGATATGTTGATGAAATATTTAAAATGTGGGGGCTTTTAGATTATACATGACAAAAGCCAATGTTAGATGTAATGTCTAAATGATATAATTTTTGAACCCTACCCATCCTTAATGGATATTGATATGATAGTCGGTGAGTTCATTACTTGTTCAGTCTTAGTGATGACTAGTGATGAAACTACACATTCGAAAGTTGCTTATGTGCCGTTCCAGAAATGATTTGTTCTTTCTTAAACATTTATAATGTTTAGCTCTTTTATGAAAGGGTGTCACTTGGAAGGCTGTGACTTTTCATGAAAAGTGTGTTTGTATATTTTGTATAAACATGATCGTTCATGAACGAATGTATTAATACGTTGGTCTATAATAAGGTGAATCAACCGATGAACATGACCAAAATCCATTGCAAGTTGGATTTATTTCATGAATGAAGGTGCTATAATTTGCATATCATATAGACGTATGAATAAATAGCATACAAATGCTTGAAAATGGCAGAGTTATTGCAAAATGTGTTATATATTAAAAGGTTGTGGCCACAACTGATGCCAATCATTCCTCTTGTTGTTATAATATATTATTACTACATTAAGTGTAGTCAATAATCTGATATACAATAGAATGTCGAGATGTATTAGTCTACAACATAAGGAAGTTCGCATTGAACTGTCAAGACAATAAAATGAGTTTTGGGATATTTAAAATATATCCATGACTATGCATTGCGCTATAATAATTATCTTGCGGGTATTGAAGGATATAGTGATGCAAATTGAATCACCGGATAAACCTAAAATAAATCCACAAGTGGATATATTTTTAGAATTAGTGGAGGACCAGTGTCTTGGAAATCATCCAAACAAACATGCATTGCCGCTCTACAATGAAGGCTGAGTTTATAACCTTAGACAAGGCCGGTGAAAAAGCTGGATGGCTCCGTAATTTCTTGAAGAAATTTTATCTTAGGCCAAAATATTGGCACATATATGCATGCATTGTAATGGTCAAGTGGAAATAGGCAGGGCTGAGAGCATTATGTATAACAGAAAATCTTGTCATATACGACGAAGACATAAAATCGTTCGGCAAATACTCTCTAGGGGAATTATAATAATTGACTACGTAAAGTCAAGCGATAATGTGTCGGATCCACTTACAAAAGGCCTAACTAGAGAGGTAGTTGAAAGATCATCGAGGGGAATGGGACTATGGCTGAGGACAAGTCACTGTGGCGGTAACTCTACCTAGAAGACTGGAGATCCCAAGATCTAGGTTCAAGGAGATCAAACAAAGTCATTTGTGATGGTTCAACATTGTCAAATAAAAGTTCGGTCCATTCTCGTGATGAGACAAAATTCAGTACCAAGGATAAAGCGTAAAGGCTTTTTAATAGTTTTTAAGTTTGATACGGGGTATATCAAATCGTGTATCTATGGGATAACACATATAGGAATCACCTATGTAAGTGTGAAGTGTTAGACGCTTCAAGACGAATTCTGTAAGTCCAATTCTCTATGCACTTATGAAACCAGGCGGTGTTTATGGCTTAAACGAACACAACAATGAGAACCAAAGATGGTTAAGGGTTGATTGTGTAACTTATGATTGTCTAGGTATACACCAAAGCTCGACGGTTCAAAGATATCAAATCTACCGATTGATCGAGTATATCCGACATATGTTCGCTACGGAAAGTTCAAAGGGAAACCTACTTATCCAGATGCGATTAATTCTTACTTGCGAATCAAACAAGTTTTTTGCATGTTGTTTTAAACATATTGCCATTCCCCATTCATGTTGGGGATTGTTAGGTTTCGTGAATAGGTGTGAATGGAAAATGGAAGAGGCACCTTTTGAATCGCACCTCTTCATCTCACCATTTTATTGTCTATAAATTTTAGAGGCTTAGCCTCATTTTCATACATGGAAAAAATTTAGAAATTCTCCCAGTCTTCTTTGCATTATTTTTCCAAAACAAAATATAAGTGTCATGTGTGATTTGCTCCACCTTATTGCGTTCGTTGAAACACTGGGGTTTGAGGTACCGCTACACCAGTGTGGATAATCCGTTCTATCCTTGGAGGAAATAATCCTAAACCTCGGGTACTAGAAGGGGATTAAGTTCCTTAGGGACACACTGTGAATTCAATGGGCTCGGATTTAATTTTGTTCTTCCTACGCATTTCTGTTTCTCCTTTAATTTACAAACTTTTCTGGTTTCGAACACAGATTACAAACAATTTTGTCGTACAGATTCTGTGTCTTGCATTGTTTTTGTCATAAGGGAACATTAGCCCATTCTCTGCAAATATTTCTTTGGTTTTTACTAGTCTTATCTGATTCATTATTTCTTTCAATATCTTAAACTAAACTTTTCTTAATGTTAAAGCGCCCAGGAAAACTCTAGCAGTTGCCTCACCTCATGTCCCACCGGTGGGATCAAATGGAGATACTGCTTTGCAGAAACTTTCGCCGCGCATTCATATTGCTCCAAAGATAGTTCCCTCACTTCCTGTGCCACCATTGGGTTCAAATGGAGATCATACTCCTTTGCAAAAAGTTTCGACGAGCTCTATTGGGCTACCATTGGTCTCAACCATAGATGCCTCTGTGCCAATTCCTTGTGATGAAGAGGACGAACAAAGAGAGACGAATTTAAAGCTGAATCCTTTATCGAGACTGAAGAAACCGCCAAAGACAAATTATACATCCCAAATTATTGATGAGGAATTAAAGAAAGTAATTATCAAAGTCGAGGCTTTGTTAGTGAACAAGCTGCTTACTTCTTGGAATGTTGATCACATGGTCGATCAGGCCAATAATACCTTTACCTATTTGAATGGGCTACGTGTTGACTATGTCTCTTTTTATAGAGATGTCACTGGATATATTTCGTCTCGCTACAATATGCAAATTGCAGAAAGAGAAGAAAGCGTGTTGTCTTTATCAGTATTGGTGAAAAATCATGAAAATGCTGTACTTAATGCAATTGATCGTGTCAAGGATATTGGTCACACTAAAAAAGAACGCGAGAAAGTTTGGAGAGGCAAATAGAAGATCTGAAGCAAAAGCTAGCAAATATCAAACACGACGTAGAGCGTCTGAAACAGATTGAAATAAAATGTAAAGAAGTTCATGAAGTTGCAAAAGCCAAGGAGCAAGAACTTGGAATTCAGTTGGAATCAGCTCAAGCAAAGCAAAAGGAAATTCAGCGGCGCAAGAATGAAGCTCGTCGAGGAATTAAATCCACCAACCTACGCCTACAAATCTATAAATCTTGATGATTTCAGTTAGTTGGATTTTTGGAATTTTGGTTTTTTCTAGCAGCAAACAGGTTGTTTCTTGGCCCTTTCCCAGACCCCGCGCATATCGGGAGCTTAGTGCACCGGCCTGTCTTTTTTAAACAAGTTGTTTCTTCGTTCAGTTATTGGCATGTTGTATATCCTCCTCAAGTTTTCAGGGACTTTATCTTTATATTCTCCTTAGGGGTCGTTTGGTATGATGGATAAACAAAATTTCAGGATAAAAGTTTAGTATTGCCTTATCTCTTGTTTGGTTACTAATCCCGGGATAAGTTATCCTAGGATTAAAAATAGTATCGGGATAACTTATACTTGTGAGAGGGTGAAATAATAATCTCAGGATATGTTATCCCATGATAAAGCAATAAAATTGATAATCCCAGGATTAATACAACATACCAAAGAATCAATAAGAAATAATACAAGAATAACTAATTTCAACATAATTAACCCTAGTATAATGAATCTCAGCATAACTAATCCCAACATAACTCATCTTTAGATTTTTTTGATGCTCATCTTCAAAAATCCAGTTAAATGTATAACTAAACAATGTTTAGAAATTGAGTTTCGAAAAAGAGGACAAAATTTGTATGGACAAACTGGTCCTTATTCTGTTTTCGGAAATGAAATTCTAATGAAGCGTTGGATAAAATAATCTCGAGTTTTATATCCGGGTTATTTTTTCTAGCCCCTATAATCTTTTCTAGTTTCAGTTCAAATCTCCTTACAGTTTTTTGCAGAGCTCAGTTGAGGAAATCTGAAAACTTGACCATTGCTATGATCATAGCCGTTGAATATCCCCTAAAAAACATAAAGATAAATCAGAGATGAAATTACTCTGATAATTTCCAGTTGTATCATTTACTACAGGCTGACTTAAACTTCTTCTTTTCCATTTCGAGCTACATCTTGATTCTTGATACTGTGTACTGTAATGCAAATTTGACATCTTCCTTTTTTTTGTTTTTTGTACATAGCTTGTCTGATACTACTATAATAAGATTATATAATAACATTGATAAATTTTGACAATATTTGCTACATCTACATGTGCTATCTTTTTATTTTTATTTTTATTTTTTAAATTTTTCTGCGGTAGGAATTAGGAGCGGTCAAATGTCCTACACTTCAAAATAATCACACCTCTTCTTTTTTCTTGGTCTGTTTCCTGTCCTTTTCCCACACTTAATTACTTCCCTGGCTATTACTAGTGTTCTTGAACAAAGAACAGTAAAACAAATTTTACCATTCTTGTCATTTCCATCATCTTTTCTACCAAGAAGAAAAAAAATCATTTCCAGTCCCTTTTTTGGCTTAAAAAGAACCTTTTTTAAGTAATCTTTGCATCTAGGGAAGTAAAAAATGATGGGAAAAAACTCTAATTCAGAACTACCACCTGGTTTTGCTACACCTTTGGCCAAGACTGTGCCTAGAAGTATTAATCCTCCCTGTTTCAAAAGTACTGCAACTGCAGTTACTACTGCTGCTACCACTTCAATACCAATTTCTGATCAGAGTGAGAAATGCAATATGCATGATCAGTGCCAAGGTGAAACTACTTTTTCTGTTAACCGAGGGCGAGGTCTCCCTCGGAAACAGACACCAGTTTCAGCAGAAGGTGAGCTTCCTCTTCACCCACTGCCTACTGTTGCCTCATTGACTATAATACTACTTGTTTACATTCTATTTTGGTTCAAAGTTTGTTTTCTTTCTCCTTTTCTTGTTGGTTGGGGGTGTGGGAGTTAATATTACAGTAGAGTAATTTTTTTAATTCCTATCTAAATGATAAAAGTTTTCGATCATCTTACTGTCTTGTTGTTATTAATGCTTCTTTATCATGGCTTCTTTTTGTTGTTTCTTGCTGTTCTTTTTTCAATTACTGTTGTGCCTATGCTTTCTTAAGTTGAGGGTCCGTTGGAAACAACATCTCTATCTTTACAAGGTATAAGGTATGGTAAGGTCTGCGTACATATTACCCTCTCCCAGACCCCACTATATATTGGGTATGATGTTGTTGTTGTTATCTGAATGATAAAAGACCAATATCTCGTTGTTGTAGTTGTAAAGTGTAAAGCTTGGATATGAAAAGGAAAAAAGGGGAAATAAGAGAGAATGAAATATTTGAAACCACAGAAGTGTAAGTTCCACTGTTAGCTCTATTTTTTAAAGCAAGTTTTCAGTGTGTTCTAAGTTTAGTTAAAACTTTAAAGCATATATCAAGTTCTAATTTTTAAGTATACATCTTCTAAAACTAAAGATTTAGTTTGTTATAAGTTCTAAATTAAAACATGCATATTGTAAACTAAAACCTTAATAACTTCTCAGTTCTCATTAAGTTTTAAGTAAAGCATGTATCTGTCACTAAATTTCTAGTAAGTTTTTATAAGTTCTGACTTTAAAGCATGAATCGTTTTGAACTAATAGAGATTCTGTAATTTTTCAATAACTTCAACTATAAAGCTTATATTATTCTTTGACTAAAGATTTACACATAAGTTATTCAACTAGTTCTATCTGTAAAACATCCTGCAGCTTAATTCTTAAACTAAAGCTTCGGAAAGTTCTTAACTGTTAAGCATACATCTTTTTCGTTACTTTTCCCGATTTATTAAACTAAATCATTTTGATGTTGTTGATGTTGAAGCGCCATCGATGGCAATGAAAGAAACTCCAGCGGTTTCACTGCCTCCTGTGCCACCATTGGGCTCGAGCGTAGATGCGCCTCTACTGATTACATATGAAGAACAAAGAGAGACAAAGATAAATCTGAATCCATTATTAATGCTGAATCCACCCCCAAATCCGCGTCTTTGGAATGAATGTTCTTCTAACATTCATGAAGAATCAAAAACCATAATCTCTCATATTAAGTCTGTTTTGGTGTTCCAACTCACCTCTGGAAGCATCAAAAATGTTGAAGATATGGCTAAGTGCGCCAATAATGCTTTCTTCAGCTTGGATATTCTTGACGCGGATTATACTTCTTTCTACAAGGATGTCAAGGATTTCATTGCATATCACTTTGATTTGCTCACAACAAAGAGACAGAGAGAGATGCAATCTTTTCCAGAGCTGAAGACAGGATATGAAGATGCTATAAGTCGTGCAAAGGGTCATAAAGATGAGATCTTTCGTACTCAAGACGATATGGTGATGGTCATGAAAAAGAAGGAAACTTTTGAAAGGCAAAAGTTGGAGGCAATGGAACTGATTGGTAGGCTAAAACAATGGGTGGATGTTCTTAAACAGAATGAAGAGGCACTAAAACATAAGAAACAAAAATGCGTCGCAGACCATGTGATTGCAAGCCTTAAGGTGCAAAACCTTCATACCCAAGTGGAGGCAGCTAAAGATGTACTTAGGGAAATTGATCAGCGCGAAAATGCAGCTCTCCATGGCATTGAGTCCGCCACCCGTCGCCTGAAGTCCTTACAATCTTGACTTAATCTTTAGATACAGTGTACACTATTTATCTATTAGTGTACTTCTGGTGTTTATCTTGAACTTATTAGCATACTGAAATGTTAATATTAGTAGTTCTGTTTTTTGCTTTCTTTAATGTATGGCTTCTTTTTCCTTTGACAGATTGTTGCTCTTGAAGTCCACCCGGAGAAACACTTGCTACAGCAGATTCATGTGAACATGACTGTAGCTTCACTCATTTGCATGAGAATTTAGGTGCATTATGGTAGGATCGGGAACTCGGGTAGTGCGGAATTTAGACAAATAATGTTATAATGACAATAACAAAGACAATGCAAGTTGATAATAACGACCATTAAAGCAAATAAAGAAAACATCAATTTAACGTGGTTCGACCAGTGCGACCAACGTCCACAAGTGAAGAGGAGAAAATTCACTATAGCAACAAGCGTACAAAATTAGAGTAAATACTCTAACTAATCCCAAATATCTCCGAGAGAATAACCTCACAAGATCACTCCGAAGAAAGGGGATCACACAAGTGTTTTCCAACACTCAACTCTCTTACAAAATACTCTCAATTACTAAAAGAGGAGAAAAAACAAGAAATGAAGACTCAAGTCTTGTTGGTGTGTATAGAATGAGCTAGAATCAGCTCAATTTATAGCTAAAGGAATTTGAGTTTCTTGGTATACAATTGGCCAACAAGGCCTAGAATGAGAGGACATAATATGTCCAACAAGGTAACTGAGGAAAGGCCACGAAGAAGCCAACAAGGCTAATAATCATTGGCCAAAAGTAGGCCACATATATTACAAATCTCCACCTTGGACTAGTTTTGGTTGATATAGTAAACTTGCTTCACCTTCTCAGGAAAATCCCCAACGGGAAAAGTCATTCTTCATAAATGCCAATCAAGTTCACGCAAAGCTTGAACTTGACAACTGGAAGAGGTTTCGTAAACATGTCAGTGGGATTGTCTCTAGTGTTGATCTTCTGAACAGAGACTTTTCCTTCAACAATGGTTTCTCGGATGAAGTGATATTTGATATCAATGTGCTTCGGCATCTCATGATACATCTGATCTTTAGTCAAGTGAATTGCACTTTGACTATCACAGAAAATGGTAATACCACTTTGGTGTGAACCGAGTTCAATAAATAGACCCTTCAACCATAAGGCTTCTTTGATCGCCTCGGTCACTGCCATATATTCTGCTTCGGTAGTAGATAAAGCTACTACATGCTATAATGTATCTTTCCAACTGATAGCGTAACCACCAATGCAAAATACATAGCATGTCAGTGATCTTCGGTTTTTAAGATCACCTGCATAATCTGAGTCTACAAAACCAACCAAAGTGTTAGTATGTTTCCCAAATTCCAAATATGTGTGTGAAGTATCTCGCAAGTATCTGAGAATCCATTTCACAACCTACCAATCTACTTTACCAGGGCAAGCCATAAACTGGCTTACCATGCTCACAGCTTGTGAAATGTCTGGACGTGTACAAACTATTGCATACATAATACTGGCGACTGCACTGGAATAAGGAACTTGTTCCATGTACCTCTCTTCTTCCTCTGACTGTAGGGACTGAGCAACTCATAATTTAAAATGAGCAGCAAGAGGGGTACTAACTGGTTTAGCATCTTTCATACCAAACCTCTCCAAGTACTTCTTCTGGGTTAGGAATAGCCTGTTGGCTTTTCAATCTGTTTTAAGCTCCATGCCAAGGATTTTCTTAGTTGCTCCCAAATCTTTTATCTCAATTCACTTTTCAGGTGACTTTTCAAATTGTGAATTTCTGTTAAATCCTTAGCAGTAATGAGCAGGTTATCAACATAAAGTAATAAGTACACAAATGAACCATCATTTAACTTCTGAAAGTAAACGGAACTATCATACATACTCCTCGAATAAATATAACCCAACATAAAGGAATCAAACCTTTTGTACCATTGTCTTGGAGACTGCTTTAATCCATACACGGATTTCTTCAACAAGCAAACATGATCTTCTTTTCCTTCAATTTCAAATCCTTCGGGTTGATGCATGTATATTAGTTCCTCAAGTTCGACATGTAAGAAAGTTATCTTAGTATTAAGTTGTTCTAATTCCAAATCATACATGGAAACCAAGGCAAGCAAGACTCAAATCGAGCTATGTTTAACAACATGTGAGAAAATATCATTAAAATTAACTCCTTGTACCCGACTATAGCCCTTTGCAACTAATCGTACCTTATACGTCGCATCTTCAACCCCTGGAATGCCATTCCTTTTTTTGAAGACCCATTTGCACCCAACAATTCTTTTTCCTGATGGCAGCTTCATAAGAGACCAAGTACCATTCTTGTGGAGAGACTCAATTTCTTCATTCATTGCAATCAGCCACTTGGCTAAGTCAGCCCCAGAAAAAGCTTCTGAATATTTTGATGGTTCTCCAATTTCTTTAGTTTCCTATGCAACTGAAAAAGCAACCGCAACATTATCTCCAAACCTTAATGGTTGTTTACTTTCTCTTATTGGTCTATGTTTGGTTATAGAATACTCCTCTTCTTCTGGTTCAACTTCAGGAGTCTCAGCTTTAGAAATTTTAGCTTTTGGCTCAACTTTTGGAGTTTCAACTGTATTTTGCTCCAAAGTTGATAAGCGTGGCTCAGAAAGAATGCCAATCTCAACCTCTGCCTGCTTTTGTGTACTCTTTCCTTTATCTATATTACAAGAACTAGAAAACTCTTTTCTAGAATGTAACATAGAGGATTCATCAAAGGATACATCTCTGCTAATTATAAAATTTAGTACCGTGGAATCAGGATACCATTGTCGGTATCCTTTCACCCCAGATGCATACCCAAGGAAAATGCACTTTTTAGCCCTTGGCTTTAATTTACCATCATTTACATGCATGTATGCAGGGCACCAAAATATCTTTAAATCAATATATTTAGCAGGTACTCCTGACCACATTTCCTCTAGAATCTTAAAGTTCAAAGGTGCAGAAGGAGCTCGGTTGACAATATAACAAGCTGTAGAGATAGCTTCTGCCCAAAAGGCGTTTGTCAACCCAACATTTGAAATCATGCAACGAGTCCTTTCCAAAAGTGCTCTATCATCCTTTCTGCCACACCATTTTGCTGAGGTGTCATTCTCACAGTACGATGTCGAGCAATTCCTTCATTATTGCAAAATTTGTTGAATTCATCATTACAAAATTCCAAGCCATTATCTATTCTAAGCCGCTTAACCTGTTTTTATGTTTTTTTCTCAATCAAAACTTTCCATTGTTTGAAATTTAAGAGAACATCACTTTTATTTTTCAGGAAATAAATCCAAACTTTCCTTGAAAAATCATCAATGAAAGTTAACAAATACTTGGCACCTCCTTTTGATGAGGTACGTGAAGGACCCCAAAGATCTGAATGAATGTAATCCAAAGTCCCTTTTGTTCTATGAATCACTGAAGATTTGAAGCTGACTCTTTTCTTCTTCCCGAACACATAATGTTCACAGAACTCTATATTTTCGGTACTTTGGCTACATAAGAGACCTCTTTTGCTGAGGATGGAAAAATATTTTTTACTCATATGCCCCAATCGCATATGCCACAATTTGGTGATATCAAAATTTGATTTAACGGATGTTGAAACTGCAACAATGCATGTAACAGTAGATCTCAATAGAGTATACAATGTACCAAATCTGCGTGCTTTCATGATCACAAGAGCACCATGAGAAACTTTCAGAACTCCACCTTCACCTGTGTACTTGCACCCAAGAGATTCTAGAGTGCCCAAAGAGATGAGATCTTTCTCCAGGTCAGGAACATGTCTAACATCGGTGAGAGTTCTCACCACACTATCGTGCATTTTGATTTGGACTGTAACTTTACCAATAACATTGCAGGCAACATTGTTGCCCATCAAGATAACTCCATCTTCAACAGATTCATATGTGGTAAACAAATCCCGATTGGGACACATATGATAAGAATAACCCTAATCTAAAATTCACTCATTTTTAGATTTAAAACTATTATTAGTTGCTAAAAAAATAGTTCCTTCAGTCTCATCAGCAGCTACACTTGCTTCGGCAGTGTCAGTATTTTTATGCTCATTTTTCTTTTCTGTATGCTTTTCTTTGTTTTTTAATTTAAAGCATTGAGAAATAATGTGACTTTTTTTATTGCAGTATTTGCACATGACATTTTTGTATCTGGATTTTGACCTTGATTTACGTCTCTCACTACTTGAATCTTTCTTATTGGATCTACTTCTTATGAACAAGCCTTCCCCTTGGTTCACACTAGTTTCCCCAGTAATATCTCTATCTATTTGTTCTTTTGATTTCAAAATAGATTTGATATCTTTATAAGAGATATTATTCTTTCCATAAAGCATAGTATCTCTTATATGTTTAAACGACTAGGGTAAGGAAACAAGCAATAATACGGCTTGATCCTCATCTTTGATTTCAATATCTATGTTACTTAAATCCATAAGAAGAGAATCAAAAGTATCAAGATGTGTAAGTATAGAGTTACCTTCAGCCATACGAAAAGTGCAGAGCTTTTGCTTTAGGTAAAGCCTGTTTTCTACTGTTCTTTTCATATACACGATTTTTAGCTTTTTCCATATGCCTTTGGCTGAGCTTTCTACAATAACTTCACGCAAAGCCTTATTTGAGAGATTTAAAATGATACCTGCTTTTTCCTTTTTGTCAATGACAGCATACTCCATGTCCGTCATTTTATCCGGCTTCTTCTCCTTTCCTTGGAGTGCCAAATCTAAGCCATCCTGAATTAGGATCTCTTCCATCTTTAATTGCCACATTTTGAAGTTTGCACTTCGATCAAATTTCTCAACATAAGTCTTTGTTAAAGTCATATTGACTACTGAAACAAACCCTATTAGATCAGGCTCTGATACCAATTTGTTAAGATCAGGAACTCGTATGGTGCGAAATTTAGCCAAATAATGTTATAATGACAATAATAAAGACAATGCAAGTTGATAACAACGACAATTAAAGCATATAAATATGACACTAATTTAACGTGATTCGGTCAGTGTGACCTACGTCCACAAGCGGAGAGGAACAAATTCACTATAACAACAAGAGTACAAAAGAGCGTACAAAATTAGAGTAAATACTCTAATTAATCCCAAATACCCCCGAGATAATAACCTCACAAGATCACTCCAAAGAAAGGGGATCACACAAGTATTTCCCAACACTCAACCCTCTTACAAAATACTCTTAATTACTAAACGAGGAAAAGAAACAAGAAATGAAGATTTAAGTCTTGTTTGTGTGTTTAGAATGAGCTAGAATCAGCTCAATTTATAGCCAAAGAAATTTGAGTTGCTTGGTATAAAATTGGCCAACAAGGCCAAGAATGCACTAAGAAAAGGCCATGAAGAATCCAAAAAGGCTAATAATCATTGGCCAAAAGTAGGCCACATATATTACACATTAGTTAAATCATTTTGATTGTATCAAGTTATCCTCACTGTCGAAGATCTACATCTGACATGTATGTTGCATGGAAGTAGAGGATTTTGTATCAATATCAGGAAGCAGCGAAGAGAAGGTTGTTGGTAGCAAACATGAGGTACCTCAAACGCCTTCTCCGCAACACATAGAAGGAAGAAGTAAATCAAGAAAAAATAAATGGGAGAGAGGTGTAGCTATGGATGTATCAAGAAGTTGTAGTAACATTGAACAATTGTTTTGGAAAAATAGGAAACCTTACAAACGAGTAGCTCATAGGCGAGAACATTATGATAGCTTGTCTCCCTTCATTTTTGTACAAAATACTTGATTATGTGTAGATACTCTTTTCCCTCTATTTTATTTATTCAATTGATTCTCTAATTTTGAGCTTTTCTCCTCACTTAAATACTTATCGGCTATGTTGCTCGGACTCTTCGAAATATTATCGGGTGCGTGATGGATTCTCCAAAAGTAATGTATTTTTGGAGGATCCGACACAGGTGCGGCAACATTTTGGAGAGCCCGCGCAACATAGCTTATTGACACTCTGCGTTTACATCAAATCATACTAGAATTCATGAACCGCAGCATACGGCCCATGATCTCCTGGAATCCCGACGCGGACATGAAATCCACCAGGGCTGGCTCTATTGCAGGCACCTCGCCCTACTCCTCAATAATAAGATCCTCTACTGGATCCACTGGCGGAATAGTTGGAGCAACTCTGGGAGGTCCTCGTCCTCTACCGTGAGCTTAAGCCCTCCCTCCGCCTCTACCTCTAGCAACAGGGGGAGCAGCTCCTCCATGGTCTGGAATATCCGCTGCTCGCGTTCTCACCGTATGTGAGAGAATAAGAGAAAGATACTTAGTGCCACATCAACTGCACGATAGGAGATGAAGAAAGAGTAGTTTCCTAAAACCCTATAGCCTCCCAAAAATAAGTACGGACGTCTCTGCACTGATCCGCAAGACTCTATTAGGCATGCTCATAACTTGTGAGACCTATGTGAACTTAGTGCTCTGATACCATGGTGTCACGACCCAATTCTCTTATAGTCCGTGATGGCACCCAACACTGCCGCTATGCAACCCAATAGTGAACTAACCCCGTAATATCCCTTTTTGGTTTTACTAGATTTCCAACTAATTAAACTTTCCTTAATTAAAATATTTAAGAAACAACAGGTTTAAATAAGTAAAATGAAAGCAGCTGAGTGCAATCACTACCATAGTAATAATACAAAACCACAGATCTACTAGTGTGTGCCAAGACCTGGTGTCACAAGTGTATGAGCACTAATAGATTATACAAAACTCTATCTACTGTCTGAAATAAAAATAGACAGAATAAATGCAAAGGAGAGACTCTAGGTGTTGCGCAATGGCTCAGGAAGCAACTCATCACTAGGACTCCGGGTAACGCCAGATGCACCTGCCTCAGATCCTGCACGGTTAGTGCAGAAGTATAGCGTGAGTACATAAACAACATGTACCCAGTAAGTATCAAGTCTAACCTCGAAGAAGTAGTGACAAGGGGTCGACATCGACACTTAGTATGGGCTAACAATAATAATACAGAAAATTTTAAAAAGCATGGGATATGTAATAATAATAATAACTCATTAACAAGTAGGAACAAATAATTCTTTCACAATTTAATAAATTCCAAGTAAATTCCTGTCATTTATAATTGTAGCCTCACAAGTCACAAATTAATATCAAGTATGATTAGGCTCCGAGTATTACTAAGAACGATTTATGCCGCGGTTGTACAACCTGATCCAGAATAATGTGTACACTGCCGAGGAACGTGCGGTATGATCCCTAGATGCATCTATTTTACTACCGAGACGTTCGGCCCGCTCCATAAGAAATGAGGATACTTTATAAGCATTTGACTTAATCGTTATTATAAGGTTAATACACCATGTAGAACAATTTCCATTGACAGTCAAGTAATCCGCTCTAAATTCAAACAAGTAAAATTTGGTCTCTTACAATTCTTTTATCAAGTTCCAATATGATTTAGACAATTTAATTAACAAGTAGGCCACAAACGTTACATGTATTTCATGATTTGGGTCCTAAACTACCCAGACATAAGCATAATTAGTAGCTACGCACAGACTCTCATCACTTTGTCCGTACGTAGCCCCCACAATCAGAAGCAAATATTAATTTAAATTACCTATGGGATAAATTCCCTCTTACAAGGTTAGGAAAGAGACTTACCTCGTCTCAAAGCTCACTTTTCCGCCTCAGATTCACTCATAAGCCTCAACTCGTTGCCGAACAATCCGAAACTAGTCAAATGTTATATAAATTAATCAATACATGCTCAAAAGTTCATATTCTAACTATTAGAGTGATTACCTAACCCCAATTGAAAGATTCCTAAAATTCACCCCGGGCCCATGTGCCCGGATTGCAGAAATTTTCAAAGATAAATGTTACACATAACCTTATGAACTCAAATATATAATTTTCACTCAATTCCATAACCATTTTTGTGGTTAAATCCCATTTTTATCAAAACCTAGGTTTTCCATTTAAACCCATAATTTTCACAATTTTATATGTTGCAGTCTACCCATAATCTATGTATTAAACTCACATTGGATAGGAATTACTTACCTTCAAAAGCTAGGTTAAAACCCCCATTTTTAAAGATCCAAAATCGCCCAAGAGAGTAATAAATGAGCTCAAAATAGCCTAAGCCACGATTTAAAATAAGACACTGCCCAGATGGCCCTTCTTCGCGAACACGGAATCGCATTCGCGAGGCAAAGGACCCAGGCCCAGAAAACTTGGCCATCGCGAATGCGACCAGAGCCTCGCGAACGCGAACGCGAAGAACAACCATGTCACCCTCACCCAACTCGCCTTACCATTCGCGAACGCGGACCCCATCACACGAACGCGAAGCACAAAAATTCCCCCAACCGAATTCCTTCATCGTGAACACAAGGGTCCTTCCGCGTTCGCGAAGAAGGAAACCAAAACTGAAAAATCTGGTTTTTTTCTAACTTAGCTCCGGGTAGTTCGAAACACACCCGAGCTACTCGGGACCCCATCCAAATGCACCAATAAGGGAATAAATATAATACGGACCTGCTCGAACTCACGAAACGCGTAAAATAACAACGAAACTAAGAATCGCTCCAAAAAACTCAATTGAATCAATCTATGAACTTCAAGTTTCCAAATCGCTCTAAATGCGCCGAATCATACTTAAACTACTCGGAATGACACCAAATTTTGCGTCCAAGTCTTAAATCACCATACATAACTATTCCCCTGCTCGAAATCCCAAACGGACCTTGATAACACCAAATCCTACTTCAAACCAAATTTAAAGAACTCTAAAACCTCCAATGTGCCAACTTTCACTATTAAGTGCCGAACCATTTTCATGTCATCCAAAACCCGACCCGAACATACGCCCAAGTCCGAAATCATCATACAAACCTATTGGAACCGTCAAATCTCGATTCCGGGGTCGTTTACTTAAACTGTTGACCAAAGTCAAACTTAGCCTTTTAAAGCCAAACCAAGGAACCAAGTGTTCCGATTTCAACCCGAACTTTCCAAATCCCGAACTAACCATCCACGCAAGTCATAAAATAGTAAAAACATATACGAAAAGTCTTATTTAGAGGAACATGGATCTAGAAAGCAAAAACGACAAGTCGGGCATTACATGTCCGCTTCTGCTAGTTCAAGCCAGCTTCTACCTAGCTCCCTTACCAGTCGCTTCTACAATGGTTTTCTCGCTTCTGCAATCAAATTCTCACAGAAGAGGTTGCACCAATTGCTGTCCAGAAACAGCAGAAATTCCAGCAGCTTCAACAAGTCGCCAAACGATCCGAACCCCGTTTGAAACTCATCCGAGCCACTTGGGACCTTAACCAAATATATTAACACGTCTTAATCTACAATATGAACTTAGTCGAGGCCTCAAACCACGTCAAACAATGCTGAAATTATAAGTCGCGCCTCGAATCGAATTATGAGTTTTCAAATTCTACAATTTGCGCCGAAACATATTAAATCAATCTAGAATGACTTCAAAGTTTGCACACAAGTCATAAATAATATAATGGAGTTGTTCCAATTTCCAGAATCGAATTTCCACCCCGATATTAATAAAGTCAACTCCGGTCAAACTTTCTAAAAATCTTTCATTTTCCAACTTTCGCCAAAATGCGTCAAATTTTCCTACGGACTTCCAAATCTAAATCCGGACATACACCTAAGTCCAAAATCACCATACGAAGATATTGTCATTATCAAAATCCCATTCCTGTGTCATTTGCTCTAAAGTCAAACTCCGGTCAACTCTTTTCATTTAAGCTTCAAAAATAAGCCTTGTTCTTCAAATTAAATTCTGAATCTTCCGAAAACCAAACTCGACCGCACACTCAAGTCATAATACATATAACGAAGTTTCTCGAGAACTTCAGTTGCTGAACGGAGCATTAATTCTTAAAATGACATGTCGGGTCGTTACATATGCAATGACACATTTAATAATTTGAAACTTATGATCGGAATAAGAAAAATAAGCCCCAATTCCAACAAACATCTATGACCAAAATATAATCGACCACAATATATCATAAATATTAGGTCGTCAATCTGATGAAATTCTAAAATACATATATATATATATACACACACACACTCTCAAAATAGTATATTTGCATTATAATTTAGTTTATAAACCTATACACACTTTGTTTCATAATTGTTCATAATTTTAAAGGCTTTAAATTAATTTCTTTCTGCATTTTATTGTATAAATATCCAATAATTATCCTTTAAATTATTTTTATGATGATTTAATCATCCAAACTTATCATTTATACCAACATGTATGTTTTTAAATATTTTACTGCATTTGTTTATAATTACATTTGCATTTTTAGGCTAATTGTACATTTTTGCAATAATAGCCCATATTCATGTATAATTACATTATTTATGCAAAATAATAACTTTTTATATTTTTATAATTTAAGTTATTATTTTTTAATTAATTTAGTGCACAAGTAATATTTTTGTTATTTATTAATTGCTTTTATAAATTAATATTTTTGCTAAAATATTGGGTATTTAAAAACTAGCCCACTCTTGAACTTATTTTTGGACAAAACAAAGGCCCAAAGCCTAATACACTAGCCCAAACAACCCCCAAGCCCAAACCAAATTAACCCAACCCCTAACCCGGTCGCGACCCATTTCTAATAGCCCGACCCAACTACCATTTAATCGTCGCCGTCGATATGTGAAATCAACCCATATCAAACCCTTCCCTTTAAACTAACCCAAACCCCAACCCTAATCCCATTCTCCACCGTCCGCCGCCCCTAATATCCCTCACCTCCCTTCTCCCTCCTAAGAACCCTAGCCTCCGCCCCCTAAGTCCTATCATAATCCCATCTAATATGGGATTCTATGGCTACTACTTGCCATATATGACCTCCTCCGGGTACTGATTACTCTCCTATACTGCTTGCCTAAACATGGAAAGAAGATCTCCACAAAATCGAACCAAAATAGGTTCAAATCACTGATCGTTTTGCTATTCTATCTATGTTCATCCTTTGTTCTATTGTGAGTACGAATATTTGTGCATTTTTTGTTGATTCTTATTTTTCCTAAAAAAAACTAGGGTTTACAGATCTCTTCAAATCGAACCAAAATTGGTTCGATTCTCTGATTTTTAGTATTATTTGTGTCTATATTCGTCCTATGCTACCGTTTCTGTGTATATTCCGTTGATATTTATTTTTTCTAAACATTAGGGTTTACCGGCTTATTCTCCTAATTTGATTTTAAATTGATTTATGTGTTCTTCTTTCCTTTTATGGTCTGATTGTTTGTATTTCCTTACTTATGTGTTGATTTTTACCACTATATAAACCCATTTCCTTTCCCCTTTTTGGACAGACAAAAAGTAGCTAAAAACTCTCACTAAAATTGAGGTTTCTACTTTGTATTTGTTTACTATTCTGTTCTATTTGGATCTTGGCCGGCTGAAAGCCAAGGCCACCGGATTTCTACTTTTCTGACCATCTCTTGGGTGTGAGCACTGCCCTGGGTTCTTGAAACCCTAGGGAACTTGACACATTTGAGATTCTAGGCCCTTACTGTTGTTCTTTTCTTATTTATTGAACAATCACTGGTTAGTTTCTAAACCCTCGCAATGTTTATTCTCTTATGTTAGCATGTTCTTTGAAACTGCACGAAATAATGTATACCTTTAACTCTCTTTATGTGTGATTCTGCCTATAATTGCTAGCCTAATAATATCTTTGCACCTAACTTAGTTAATTTAGACATAATGAAGCATGTTTAGTTTGGTGTTGTTGATAATTCGAATATTCTGCCTTGATTATATGGTTTAATCCATGTTCTCTGCCTAATTCTGAACTTCTATTGATTAATTGATGTTATTAGCATGTCTTAACTTGTTTAAGACCTTTACTCTAAGTGTAGTATGCTCCTATGACTATGGTTGCTGCTCTATGTGTTCTTGCCATGTCCAATTCTGCACCTCTAACAACCTGTTATCCTTTAAACTAATCCTCCTTGACTGATACTCTCTATGATATCTAATCCTGTTTGTATTATACTATGTAATCCCGAGTTTGGTATAATCTTATCCTTTAAGTTCTACATTGGTTGCATTACTTGGTTTTACTAGTCTAATACCCTTGCTTGTTGACTTTGCAATCCCAAGCTCTTTGTTTCTTATCATATGACACCCTGCCCAATGTGTTAGTTTGCTTCTTGAGTTCATTATGTGATTATCTCATAGTGTTTGCAAATGCTTTTCAAAATCTATTACTATTTTTCATTGATTGTATCTTTTTATGAGTCTAATTATGGGCCGGCTGAAAGCCAAGGCCCCCATCACCTAAATCTTCTCTATCAACCTCCCTAGTGTGAGCACTGCTCGGGGCCAATTTTGAGACCCTTGTGAACTCTGACACACTAGGGTCTAAGGCTCTTTAGGCCACTTTGTCCTAATTGTTCAACTCTGCCCCTCTTTTTTCACCTACTGAATAAACCAAATTGTTTGTGTAAATGGCTGTTGATCAGCTCTGGCTACTGGGTTTTGGCTATTTTGTGTAAATGAAGATTATTTTTCTGGGTTTGATTGGCTATGACTTCTGGGCTGTGGTGAAGCCTGTTGGATATGTAATTGAAGGCCTGGCTGGGCTGGGTATACTTTGGGCCTGTCTTAGGCCCACTATAATTATTTTGTAACTTTGTAATTTATTTTATTCATTGGTCCATTAATAATGTTGTAATAATAATTGGGGTGTTAGTAAAATTGGGAAAATGGGTCTATTTTAATGTTTGCTTGAAACGAGTAGAAATCCTGCCTATAGGTTTTTAATTTGCTCAAACATGTTCTAGTACCATGTGTTGTTTGATATCCTGCCTATAGGTGTTAATTTGCTCGAACATATTCTGCTCCTCTGTTTTGTTAGAAATCTTGCCTATAGGGTAATACCACTCGCCTTAATGTGTTAATATTGAACGTTCAAACACTGTTTCATTGCTTAGCTCTGCAGCTATTAGAAAGCATGCCTATAGGATCAAACTGGGTAATTCTGAGTATTTTCAATAGTTATCACTGCCAACTACTACGCAAATCACCTAGAAATCATGTCTATAGGTTTAACCACTTGTAATCTGTAATTTCAACAATCAGCTCGCAATACCATATTCCCTAAAATGTAAAGTTGTTCAGAAATCACGTATATAAAGGTAACATATTGCATCTGAAACTGCCTGCATGTTCGAATCCCAAGGTCACATAGAAACCATGTCTATAGGGCCCAATGGCATTAATTTGCCTCAAACCTGAAATTGTCTAACGTTTAATGTGAAAGTTTGTTCGCGTGCATTTGTTTTCTAAGTATGGAGGCTAACTTGAGCCCTTAATTGATTTTACATGAATTCCAACTTGTTTTGTATGTCGCCTACTTTTATCATTTCTAAGCAGTCTAAGCTAAGTCTCGAAACCATCCAAAATAGAGGTCCAAACGCCTCTTGGGCCATAGGCATGGGACGGGTAGTGCACGCATAGGGAACAGTTTAAAATCAACTAGTGCGCTTTAGGTAAAAACTCAAAGATAGTAATCGGGTAGTAGGAGACGATAGTCCGTGCCCGCTGAATAATACGAGTAACACCCCACCTCGAGGGAGTTACGAAGTATTATTTATGTTGCACGGGGTGATCCTTTAGGCTAAAAAACTTAGGACCCCCCCTCCCCCATCTTGTCTTTAAACCAATTATCTGTGTTTACTCAAGGATTTTCTAATAATGATTTTCTTTTCAAAACTTCTTGTTTTTCTCTCTGACTATTTAACTAATTCATATAATTCAAGTTCGGGTAGGACCCACAGTTGTGGACCTCGAAGTGTGCCTAACACCTTCTCTTCGAGGTAATTTGAGCCCTTACTCGATCTTTGGTGACGCAAACTGGTTAAACCATAGTTATTTGCAAATAGGTGACCTAACGCACCTCAAACCCGTTAGGTGGTGACTCTCTCTTTTAATACCTTCCTTTAAAAGAGTTATCACGTGTCGAAATCCGATTTCGCGAGAAAGAGTGGCGCGACAGCATGGCGACTCTGCTGGGGATATTTTTAGGCTCTTACCATAGCAAACTTGGTATTTATGAATTAGTCTTCTTTGATGAATCTGTTTCCTTGTTCTTTATCGTTACATGAGCATCCCGCTTCCATTTTCCCATTTAATGGCTACGTGCACACCCTTTCCCCTATTTCCCTCTATTTTTAATTTGTATTAATATGCAAATCTTTGCTTAATTTGGTTACAATATGCGTTTTCCATTATTTTCTAGTCATGTTCACTTGCTCCGAATCATTTTTAAATTCACTACATCATGTCCCTCCCTACCCCTACCCGCTTTCTTGCTTTATTGTAATTCTTTCATAATGCGCGAACTAACTTCTTCCTTGTTTTCCTTTCTTTTTATGTCTTTACACTCCATTTAATACTGTGTTTATTGTCTTCATCATGCAAAATACAACGTGTTGTTTTATCTTTACATAAAGCATGCTCCACATCATATTTCACTCGTGTGTAATTGATACCATAGCGACGCTTGATGAGTGTCCGCGCTCTTCCTAAATCACCCTTTTAAATTTGGAAAGGCTTATTTGTGGTAAAACTAGTCGATCAGCGGTGCAATCGACGATTCCGTGTCTTCCCCTCTCAAGTTGTCCACTTGAGGGTACTGGTCTAGTCTCTTCTAGAAACCCCCACTCTAATATTAACTGTGCATGCATCATGTCTAAATCTAGTATGGGTTAGAACGCTGTCCGCGTAATAACTCTCTAAGGCAAGCCTTGTACAAAGCTCGCCGGGATTTCCTTACATCCCAATGGGTACAATTATGATATGTGCATTATTTGGAGAAAACGTGCCGATATGCTAATCATTAATGTGTAAATAGTCAAATCCAAAGGGGAAAATGGCTAACTTTATTTGTTTTGCAGAAATGAGGCTCGAAGTCCCCAGGTTCGGCATGGTTCGAAGTATCCCACCTTTGTTGCTAGATTGGTGGGAAAATCTCTCGCCAACTGACAAAAACCATGTGAAAAGAGTTCTTGGGAATTTACCTTCTTTGTTAGATATTCAGCCGAACAATGTGTTAATTGAGGCTTCCACCATGTTCTGGGATGAGAAGAGGGCCGTCTTCCATTTTGGTGATATAGAAATGACTCCCCTTCTAGAGGAAATAGGAGGCTTCGCTGGGCTACCATGGGATAGCCCTCGCTTGTTGGTACCGGAAAATCATACTTCTCGAGGTTTCCTAAAAATGACGGGTTTCAGGAAAAATGATGAGTTAGTCTATCTGAAGAAATATTACATACCATTCGACTTCTTTTACGAGAGTCATGGTCACAACAAGTCATATCGTCTTTACCATGATGAATTTGCCATCACTTCTTTGGGTTGGAATCACCGCCATGTTTTTATATTCATTGTCTGTTTTCTGGGGATGCTGATATTCCCGATACAAGGAGAAACGATCCACACTCGCCTAGCTATGGTCACTAAGACCCTAATGGAAGGAATTGAGGGGCAAACTTACACTATTGTCCCAATGATTTTGGTTGAGATGTACCGAGCCTTAGACCGTTGCAAAAAGGGATATAGGCATTTTGAGGGTTGCAATCTGTCGCTGCAAATATGGTTGTTGGTACACCGTTAGAGAGGACAATACCGTCAAGAATTTCCGTGACGACCATTGAATGACCACATAGCTTATCATCATCCGAAGAGAATGACTTTTATCCTAGACAGGTTTGCACAACCGCAAAACGCTATGAGCTGGGTACATTTCTTTAGCAATTTGACTGATGACAAGGTACATTGGATGTTCGAGTGGTTCCCTAGCAGTTAATTCATCTTCAGGTCGAGAGATGTTCCCCATCTAGTGCTAATCGGATTAAGGGGAATCTATCCTTATGCTCCTATTAGAGTCATGAGGCAAGATGGGAGAAAACAGGTTATACCACGAGTTTCCAAAATGGTTCATTACAAAGCAAACTTCCAAGGGAATGCCATTCCATTCAAGTTCGAGGCACATCACATGTGGCATCAAAAGATTATTGTGGAGAAAGATACCATCGAGCCAGATAGGTATCATGCCAGCCATGTGTACTTCTACCCATAAAGGTTGGTCGATGACATAGTAGGAGAGGTCAAGCCAGTGGTTGATTTGAGAAATAGGGTCATAGACGACATTATTGAAGCACAAGTCAAATACATGAGGTTGCACAAAAGGGTCTTTGAATATGAGGCCAGGCATTTGGAACAACATAAAGTGGACATGGAAGCAATCAATGAATGGAGGGGTATCACTGCTAAATCAACAGAAAGGTTGGAGTATTTGGAGTAGAGTTTGATGGAGCTTGAGGGAAATATGAGGAAAAGGGTCTCGGATTGTCAGTACGCAGAGGGCAATGAATGAGGACATCTAGTAAGGGCGTGTCTGCTGTTGGACATGCGCGACCTAGGGAATCTAATTGACGGGGTTAAGAAGGCCAGGCTTGGAGAAGGTCCCTCTGGGACCAAGTAGATTAGGAATGATGTTTTCTAGATTCATTTTAGAATTTGATTGTAATAAGGCAAATGCCACTAGTGACTCTTTATAATTATTGTCATTTTAGTAGAGATTTGGTCTATTTATCATATTAATCAAATGATGCAGTTATCAGCATTGATTTTTCTCAAAAGCTATATGTCGCTAGGCCTACCTCGGGCACGATGAAGTCCCCAAATTAGGACGCGAATTTATAATTCCGCAATACATGTTTAATTATCGTAAATATCCTTTTAATACTCCTTACTGACTTGTTTGCCTTTTGTTTTTCCTCTTTTCTTTGTTTATTCCCATCCCCTAAGGTTGCTTCGTGCCTACTAGCATCATCAGCATATCATACCAGATCTAGAGGTCCTCCACCACCTCCTCCCCCAAGTGATCCCAAGAACAAAGGAAAAGCTAAGATGGACGATATGAGTGGTATCAGGAAAGACAACGCTGCGCATGTCGAGAATGTCGAAACTTTAGATAGTCGAAGTACTCCGGCGCAAAATGACTTGGTTTTACGGTTAGAGCAAAAGATACTGGAGTTACAAAGGGAACTTGAGCAGGTCCGTAACTTGACAAACCTTTCCCTTACCCTGAATTAAGGATGGCAAGTGGGCCGGTCCAAGCCTGGGACCGGCCCGGGACCGCGGGCCAAATGGGCTAAATGGGCCAGGATCGTTTGGTCCGGTTTTATTTGGGCCCGTCAGGCCCGAGTCCGTTTAGCCCGCCAGAGCCCGGGCCTTAACAGGCCAAATGGTCCCAACGGCTATTTGTTTTTTACATTTTTTTTTAAACAATATAGTTGTTGGGCTGTCAAAAATAGTCGTTGGGTATTTATAAAATAGCCATTTAACCCCCCCAACTTTGTTTTAATACCAAACTTTTTATAATTATACTTTTTCCCTAATTTCAATTATAAATACCCCATCATTCTTTCATTCTTTCTTACAAAATCATGAATCTATCACAATCTCTCTCTAATTTTCTTCTATATATATATATATATATATATATATATATATATATATATATATATACTATGCAATATATACATCTTATATGAATTATATAAGATGTATATATAGCTTATCGAATATAGCTATATATATACTATATATACATCTTATATCGATATACTATATATACATCTTATATACTATATATATTTGATATTAAATATTGAATATTAAAATTTAGGTCACAATTCTATAATAAAATTTACAAAGCATTGTCTTAGATATTTTTTTTAACATCCTTTTGTCTCAAATATCTATTTAATTTTTTTAAAAAAAAAATATGTTGGGCTCACTTAGCCCACTTAGCCCGTTTAGCCCGCGGGCCGGGACCGTTTAGCCCGGGACGAAACGGTCCCGGTCCCGAGCCGGTCCCTACTAAAAGCCCATTTCGGGCCAGGCCCGTTTGGCCTGTTTAATTTGGGACCGGCCCAGGACCGTTTGGACCGGCCCACTTGGCCCGTTTAGGCCCGGTATCGGCCCACTTGCCAGCCCTACCCTGAATGTTCCTGACATCAACCAACAAAACGCCCAAAACCCAACACCTCCTCAAAACACATAAAACCAGCACCAGCAAAATCCTCCCGTACCTCATCAATACGCCATGCCTCCCCAAAATCCTAATCCTCCACGAGTACCAACTACTCCACAGCATCATCATCATCCGACCCAGTACCCACAAACTACCACCTACCACACTCCTCAAATTGCACCACAACCTACTCCTGATCCCTAAAACTCAACCAATGATCACCACTACACCCAAATCCCTAGAGTCTACCAAAGTAACCCCATATACGTGGAAACCTTATCCCACACTTCACAACAAACACCGTATATACCGAAATCCGCCGAGAAGGACCTTCTCATCAAGAACATGGCGAAATAACTTAAGAAGCATACAAGTCGAGTCCAAGGTATTGAAGGTGGTAAAGGCATCAAAGGTTTAAACTCTGAGGATTTATGTATTCAACCGGACATAGAACTGCCAGCGGGTTACAAATCTCCTAAGTTCGAAATGTTCGGCGAGACAGGTGATCCAAAGGTACATCTAAGGATATATTGCGACAAGCTCGTAGGGGTTGGTAAAGTTGAAAGAATCCGAATGAAGCTGTTCATGAGGAGACTCACAATTGACCCCTCCGGGTCCCATTCTTCATTAGTTTCTATCACGTTTACCCCCTCGACTGTAAGGCTTTGTTCGTAGCCTGGAATGCCTTGAAATTTGTTATCATCCCGCTTTTGATTCCCTATTCTATTCTTTCTCCCAATTTGATGATGTCGGAGAATTTATGATTTTCAATAACCATCAACCTCTCATAGTATTGCGTATCCTGGGCCCGGACAAAGAATTTGTTCATTTGTTCTTCTTCCAATGCTAGCCATACTTTTGCAGCCTCTGATCTCCATCGAGTAGCATACTCGTGGAAAGTTTCTGTCGGCTTCTTCTTAAGATTCTGGATATAGAAGATGTCTGGTGCATTCTCTATGTTGAATCTGAACCGATCCATAAAATCTGATGCCATGCTTACCCAATTAATCCATTTCTTTGGATTTTGACTAATGTACCTGGATAGAGAAGAGGATGATCCCAAAATGCCTCCAGTCACTCTCATGCCTATTGTGGTACAGATACAGTCACTAATTGAAGTTGAGGTAGCCACACCGACTCCGTTCGAGGTTGAAGTAACAACGGCCTCAGCTGCACCGACTCCGTTCGAAGTAGAAGTTACCACACCATTCACCATAATGGTAGCACCCACATTATCCTTTAATTCCAATGTTGTGCCGTGGGACTATACTGCAGAAGCGAGAAGGAAAGGAAAGGGGAAAATGGAAGAAACTGGTGCAGCACAAGGTATGACCAGAACCGGTTGGGTTTACACGCCCGAGCATTTGGAGGGAACAAGTAAAGAAGCCGCTTCCAAGCAGCCTATCATTGAAACCGGCCTGGATGATCTTTGGAGAAAGGTGCAAGCAAGGGAGTATTCTGTGGTTGATCATTTGAACAAAACCCCTGCTCAAATATCCATTATATCACTACTGCAGAATTCTAAGGCACATAGGAACGCGTTGATGAAAGTGTTGAATGGGGCTTATGCACCCAACAACATTACCAGTGGAGAGATGGCCAACATGGTAGGACAGGTATTAGAGAGCCATAAGATCACTTTCCACGAAGATGAATTGCCACCACAAGGGTTGAGCCATAACAGGGCGTTGTATATCACAGTACAGTGCAAAGACAAATTCATTGCCAGGGTCTTGATAGAAGGGGTTCAAGTCTCAACATCTTCCCGTTGACTACTTTGAAGAGGTTAGGTAAAGGTTTGCATGAGATACGAGCAGGAGCTATGAACATAAAAGCGTTCGATGGGTCTCAAAGGGCCACAATCGGAGAAACCAACCTCTGCTTACAAATGGGTCTAACTTGGTTTGATGTTGAATTCCAAGTGCTCGACATATCCTGCTCATACAATCTGCTATTGTGATGACCTTGGATACATGCCGCTGGTGCTGTAGCGTCTACTCTGCATCAGGCTATGAAGTTCGAATGGAATCATCAGGAGGTGATCATTCATGGAGACGGGAGTAATCCTATTTACACCAACCAGACTGTCCTGGTTGTGGAGAATAAAAGGAAGTTAGGGGGAGAGACTTACCATCACATTGAGCATGTTATCGCCATCGAGAAGGACAAATGGTGGAGTTGCAAAATAGAAAGCATATTGGTATGGACAGGGTATGAACCGTCAAGGGTCTCGGAAAGAATCTCCAAGGTATCACCAAATTAATACAGTTAAAACGTCACGGCACGACCTTTGGACTGGGATATCAATACACCTGGCACGAGTATCAGAATTGGTCACCACCATGGCATGGTCCTTATTACCCTCTTGAGCAGTCGATACCACATTTGAGCTAATCCTTCCATCAGGCTGATATGATGTGGGGATCCGAAGAAGATAAAGCGCTAGCTGGTTTAAGTAATCTATTCTTGGAAGATGAAGACATGGACTGCAGTGTAATAGTTGAGGAGGAGGAGGAAGAAGGCCTCGTCATCCAGACAATTGAGAAGGGAGCTGTTCTCAGGAACTGGACTACCACACCATCAAGGGCCCGCCGAGTTCCAGGGTAGCCTGGCTACTAGTGTCATTTATTTTGAAAACAATTCTTATGAGCATTTTAAAATTATTTTCAGTATTTTGTTTTGAAACATTTGTTTGAATCATTAAAAATCGCTTTTGTTTGATATCTTGATAATTATCAATGGTTTGATATTTTATTATTTATTACTATTCTCTACATTTTTCTCTCTACAATATTACTATTTTTTATCACGATGAACCAACAACTGTGACATGTAATAAGACAACGTAACATAAGGATAGAGATTCGAAAGAAATAGAAGAATAGGATATAATACCAGAGGAAATTGTTAGAGAAGTTGAATATTTTGAGAACAAGCCTAAGTCCAACCTGGGTGAAACTGAGATAGTTAACTTGGGAGATTCCGAAACAGTCAAAGAAACTCGCATAAGCATTCACCTGTCACCATCAGAGAAAGAACAATACACTCATTTCCTGATAGAATATGAAGACATTTTCGCATGGTCTTATGATGATATGACTGGTTTGAGCACGTCCATAGTGGCTCATAAACTACCCACCAACCCAATGTGTCCGCTAGTAAAGAAGAAGCTCAGAAAGTTCAAGCCAGATATGAGTCTAAATATCAAAGAAGAAGTCACCAAGCAGATCAAAGCTAATGTTCTCAGAGTGGTTAAATATCCAACTTGGTTGGCTAATATCGTGCCAGTTCCGAAGAAGGATGGGAAAGTCAGAGTATGCGTCGATTATCGGGACCTAAACAGAGCAAGTCCCAAAGATGATTTTCCGTTACCCAACATACAAATACTGATCAACAACTGCGCCAAGCATGAACTCCAATCCTTAGTGGATTTCTTCGCGGGATATCATCAGATCTGGATGGATGAAGAGGATGCCGAAAAGAGAGCTTTTATTTCACCGTGAGGGGTGTACTGCTATAAAATGATGCCATTTAGTCTACATAATGCTAAGGACACTTATATGAGGGCCATGACAACTATTTTCCATGACATGATACACTAAGAAGATAGAGGTATATGTGGATGACGTCATCATAAAATCCAAGAAAAGTACAAATCACATAGCAGACTTGAGGAAATTCTTTGATCGGCTTCGGAGGTACATTTTGAAATTGAATCCTACAAAATATGCCTTCGGGTCCCCGCAGGAATGTTGTTAAGATTCATCGTCAGCCGCCGAGGAATTGAGCTAGACCCATCAAAGGTCAAGGCTATCCAGGATTTGCCACCTCCAAAGAACAAGAAAGAAGTGATGAGCTTCTTGGGACGTCTTAATTCTATCAGCCGCTTCATAGCGCAATCAACCATGATCTGTGAGCCAATTTTCAAAATGTTAAAGAAGGATGCCGCAACTAGTTGGACTGAAGACTGCCAGAAAGCTTTTGACATAATCAAAGAATATTTGTCTACACCGCCAGTCCCGGTCCCGCCAGAACCTGGTAGACAACTGCTACTCTATCTCTCCGTATTAGATGGGGTTTTCGGTTGTGTCTTAGGGCAACACGATGAGACGGGAAGGAAAGAACATTCCATATACTATCTGAGTAAGAAGTTCACACCCTACGAAGCATGGTATTCTTTGCTGGAACACACCTGTTGTGATTTGACCTGGATAGCCCAGAAACTGAGGAACTACTTCTGTGCCTATACCATATGTCTCATATCAAGGATGGATCCTCTGAAGTACATATTCCAGAAACCTATGCCTACAGGGAAGCTGGCAAAATGGCAGATATTGTTGAGTGAATTTGACATCGTCTATGTGACTCAGAAGGCGGTTAAAGGACAAGCATTAATGGATCATCTTACGGAAAATCCTGTAGGAGGAGAATACGAACTACTAAAAACATATTTTCCCGATGAAGAAGTATCATTCATAGGAGAAGATATCGCCGAAGCCGACGACGGATGGAGAATGTTTTTCGATGGAGGCGCAAACTTCAAAGGAGCGGGTATTAGAGCTATTTTGGTTTCAGAAATAGGTCAACATTATCCGGTATCCGCAAAACTCAAATTTCTGTGCACCAGTAATATGGCAGAATATGAGGCTTGCATATTGGGGCTCAATTTGGCCATTGACATGAATATCTAGGAATTACTGGTAATTGGTGATTCAGATCTTCTGGCACATCAGGTGCAGGGAGAATGGGCTACAAAGAATACCAAGATATTACCATATCTATATCATGTGCAAGAGATGATGAAGAGGTTCACGAAGATAGAGTTTAGACATGTCCCGAGAATCCAGAATGAGTTTCTAGATGCATTGGCCACTTTTTCCTCCATGATACAGCATCCGTACAAGAATTTCATCGATCAAATTCCGGTAAGGATTCATAATCAGCCAGCTTACTGTGCCCATGTTGAAGAAGAAGTATACGGGAATCCATGGCTCCATGATATCAAGGAGTACTTGGCAAAAGGAGAGTACCCGGAGCATGCAAATCATACTAAAAAACACACGCTCCGAAGATTGTTCAACCATTTCTTACAAAGTGGAGGATTTCTGTGCAGAAGGACTCCAGACCTAGGGTTATTACGGTGTGTTGACGCCAAGGAAGCTTCCAAACTGCTCGAAGAGATACACTCTGGAACTTGCGGACCACACATGAATGGTTTCGTTTTAGCCAAGAAAATACTGAGGGCAAGTTATTTTTGGATGACTATGGAAACAAACCGCATCAGGTATGTCCAGAAATGTCATCAGTGCCAAATACACGCATGTATATGATACAGGTGCCACCAAATGAACTCAATGCAACGAGTGCAACTTGGCCTTTTGACTCTTGGGGAATGGACGTCATTGGACCAATCGAGCCCGCCGCTTCAAACGGGTACATGCTCATTTAAGTGGCCATAGACTACGTCACCAAATGGGTCGAAGCTGCATCCTACAAAGCTGTAACCAAGAAAGTCATCGTAGATTTTGTCAGAGATCGTATTGTTCGCCGATTCGGGGTTCTAGAGTCCATCATCACCGACAACGCTGCCAATCTCAACAGTGACCAAATGAAAGCTATGTGCGAAACCTTCAAAATCAAGCAAAAGAATTCCACAGCATACAGGCCTCAAATGAATGAAGCCGTGGAGGCCGCAAACAAGAATATCAAGAAAATACTGAGGAAGATGGTAGACAACCACAAGCAATGGCACGAGAAGTTACCATTTGCCTTATTGAGGTACCGTACCACAGTCCGCACATCAACCGGGGCAACGCCCTATTTGCTGGTCTACGGTACCGAAGCTGTCATTCCTGCCGAGGTTAAAATTCCTTCTTTAAGAATTATACAAGAAGCTGAACTCAGTGATGCAGAATGGATAAGAAGCCGTTATGAACAATTATCTCTCACTTATGGGAAAAGAATGAATGAAATGTGTCATGGTCAACTCTATCAGAATAGGATGTCCAGAGCTTTCAACAAAAGGGTCAAACCTATACAGTCCGCACCGGGGCAGCTGGTACTGAAGTGGATCTTCCCGCATCAAGATGAAGCCAAAGGGAAATTTTTGCCCAATTGGCAAGGGCCCTACATGGTTCACAGAGTACTAACAGGAGGAACACTCATACTCGCAGAAATGGACGAGAGGTTTGGCCAAAGCCTATCAATTCAGACGCAGTCAAAAGATATTATGTTTAGAATATTTGCATTTCTTCATCTGATGTAATTGAACTATGCTAGACCTGATTCCCGTTTAAGAGGGGATACGTAGGCAACCCTGTGGGTTCGGTCACAATTCAATAAAAATTTTATTTTCCCCACAACCAGAAGCTGGGGTAGAATTTTAAGGAGGACCCTTAAAATTCTGGAGCAAGTCGAGCCAACGTCATCATATGCAGAACGGTCAGAGAATCGCCTAAGTAAACTAGGGAAGAATTTTGAGGAGGACCCTCAAAATTCAAAGGAAGTCGCAACGTCTCTAAAGTTTCACAGTCATTGGTTCATCTAATTTATTCGATATTGAATACTAATGTATTTTAAGTAACTACATTCATCATAGGCACACACATTTTCAAAAACTTTTTTTTTATGAAACAACCAGATGCTACCCGTGGTAACTCAAGCAGGATTTCGATACAGAGCAAAGAAAAAAAGGCAGGCGGAGGCACGAACCAACCTTCCCCCGTAAAACTCATGATCGTCCTTTGGATGCAGGAACAAGAAATATTCTCAAATTCGGGCACACCTCAGAATCACTATCTTCATTACGACAAAGATGCCAAGCGCAAACACATTTCCAACTAAGAAATACTCTGCTACTACTTATTATTTGTTCATTGCACGAGACTAAGCATTGTCTCCATCTTGCATAAGGCTAAGCTTTGCCTCCTTAATTGCATAAGGCTAAGAACTTCCCTCCCCTGCATGAGACTAAGCATTGTCTCCACCTTTGCATGATGTTAAGCCCTGCCTCCTCAATTGCATAAGGCTAAGCACTGCCTTCCCCTGTATGAGACTAAGCATTGTCTCCATTTTGCATGAGGCTAAGCCCTGCCTCCTCAATTGCATAAGGCTAAGCACTGCCTTACCCTGCATGAGACTAAGCATTGTCTCCACCTTTGCATGAGGATAAGCCCTGCCTCCTCAATTGCATAAGGCTAAGTATTACCTTCCCCTGCATGAAACTAAGCATTGTCTCCCGCTTGCATGAGGCTAAGCCCTGCCTCTTCAATTGCATAAGGATAAGCATTGCCTTCCCCTGCACGAGACTAAGCATTGTCTCCCATCTTGAATAAGGCTAAGCCTTGCTTCCTCCTTGCATGAGACTAAGCATTGTCTCCTATTTCGCATAAGGCTAAGCATTGCCTCCCTAATTGCATAAGGCTAAGCTCTGCCTTTCCTTGCATAACACCAAATGCTATGCTACTTGAAATCTAGCATTATTTTCTATTTTTCTCATGGCTAAGCTCTTCCCCCGATCTTACACAAGACTAAGCTCTGTCTTGTTTCGCTTCACATATGAACAAACATCATGTCTTTGCATCTCATGAGCTGAAACATCGCCATTCTATCCAAAGACGTTATAGTCTGAAGGCATCATCCTTATAGCCAGAAGACACCATGACATGGCCTGAGGATATCTCAATATTGCACATCATTATTCAAAGGCGTCATAGTTCAGAGGCACCATTTTCATGGCTCGAGAACATCATTTCATGGCCTGCGAATCCCTTATCACGCAATTCATGGCCCAGGACATCATGGTCTAATGACATCATCCCCATCGTCCAAAGACATCTTTCATGGTCCAAAGGGAATTTGCATCATGTTTAAATTATCTCAATATACACCTGCATGCATTGTATTTAAGTTTTGCAGGTAATCTAGGAGGTAGCCGTTCTCCCAACGGGATCAATCTTCGCTCCAGTTTCCGTTCAATATTCACACCCTATAACTACCTCAAATATAGCCAACCACCATCTGTTACCCATATCCACTTGATTACCGTTCAAATACCAATAACCGGTTCAAGGTACATTCATTCACAACTCCGATATCGTCCTATCTAGAAGAACCTATCCATTCATACAACAACTCCATCAGCTCAGTTCACCGCTAGACCCAGAACTACACACGGCCTGGTTTCCGTAAAACCAGGGATCAGAAACCGGAGTTCGGCCTCCATTTTGCAAATCAGCCCATTCGGTCAAAATCAGTCATCATTTCTTTACTCGATAACTCTTTCATCATTCCCGTGTAAAGAGGGGCAGCTGTTGATACCCAATTTTTCTTCATATTTTAAAATATATATACACTTTCAAAATAATATATTTGCATTATCTTTTAGTTTATAAACCTATACAAACTTGTTTTCATAATTTTCCATATTTTTTAAAGTCTTTAAATCAATTTCTTTCTGCATTTTATTGAATAAATATCCAATAATTATCCTTCAAATTACTTTTATGATGATTTAATCATCAAAACTTATCATTTACACCAACCTGTATGTTTTTAAATATTTTACTGCATTTGTTGTATAATTACATTTGCATTTTTAGGCTAATTGCACATTTTTGCAATAATAGCCCATATTCATGTATAATTACATTATTTATGCAAAAAAAACTTTTTATATTTTTATATTGTAAGTTATTATTTTTTAATCATTTTAGTGCACAAGTAATATTTTTGTTATTTATTAATTACTTTTATAAATTATTATTTTTTGGCTAAAATATTGGGTATTTAAAAACTAGCCCACTCTTGAACTTATTTTCAGACCAAACAAAGGCCCAAAGCCTAATACACTGGCCCAAACAACCCCAATCCCAAACCAAATTAACCCAACCCCTAACCTGGTCGCGACCCGTTTTTAATAACCCGACCCAACTACCCTTTAATCGTGGCCGTTGATCTCTGAGATCAATGACCCATATCAAACCCTCCCCTTTAAACTAACCCAAACCTCAACCCTAATCCCATTCTCCCCCGTCCACCCCCCTATACTGCTTGCCTAAACACGGCAAGCAGATCTCCACAATATCGAACCAAAATAGGTCCAAATCACTAATCTTTCTGCTATTTTGTCTACGTTCATCCTTTGTTCTATTGTGAGTACGAATATTTGTGCATTTTTTGTTGATTCTTATTTTTCATAAAAAACTAGGGTTTACAGATCTCTTCAAATTGAACCAAAATTGGTTCGATTCTCTGATTTTGAGTATTATTTGTGTCTATATTCGTCCTATGCTACCGTTTCTGTGTATATTCCGTTGATATTTATTTTTCCTAAAAACTAGGGTTTATCGGATTATTCTCCTAATTTGATTTTAAAATGATTTATGTGTTCTTCTTTCCTTTTATGGTCTGATTGTTTGTATTTCCTTACTTATGTGCTGATTTTTACCACTATATAAACCCATCCCCTTTCCCCTTTTTGGACAGACAAAAAGTCACTAAAAAACTCTCACTAAAATTGAGGTTTCTACTCTGTATTTGTTTACTATTTTGTTCTGTTTTGCTCTTGGTTGTCTGAAAGACAAGGCCACCAGATTTCTACTTTTCTGACCATCTCTTGGGTGTGAGCACTGCCCTGGGTTCTTGAAACCCTTGGGAACTTGACACATTTGAGACTCTGGGCCCTTACAGTTGTTCTTTTCTTGTTTATTGAACAATCACTGGTTAGTTTCTAAATTCCCGCAATGTTTATTGTCTTATGTTAGCATGTTCTTTGAAACTGGACGACTTAATGTATTCCCTTGACTCTCTTTATGTGTGATTCAGCCTATAATTGCTAGCCTAATAATGTCTTTGCACCAACTTAGTTAATTTAGACAGAATGAAGCATGTTTAGTTTGGTGTTGTTGATAATTCAAATGTTCTGCCTTGATTATATGGTTCAATCCATGTTCTCTGCCTAATTCAGAACTTCTAGTGATTAATTGATGTTATTAGCATGCCTTAACTTGTTTATGACCTTTACTCTAAGTGTAGTATGCTCCTATGATAATGGTTGCCACTCTATGTGTTCTTGCCATATCCAATTCTGCACCTCTAACAACATGTTTTCCTTTAAACTAATCCTCCTTGACTGATACACTCTATGGTATCTAATCATGTTTGTATTATACTGTGTAATCCTGAGTTTGGTATAATATGATCCTTTAAGTTCTACACTAGTTGCATTACTTGGTTTTACTAGTCTAATGCCCTTGCATGTTGACTTTGCAATCCCATGCTCTTTGTTTCTTATCATATGACACCTTGCCCAATATGTTAGTTTGCTTCTTGAGTTCATTATGTGATGATCTTATAGTGTTTGCAAATGCTTTTCCAAATCTATTACTATTTTTCATTGATTGTATCTTGTTATGAGTCTAATTCTGGGCCGGCTAAAAGCCAAGGCCCCCCTCCCCTAAATCTTCTCTATCAACCTCCCTAGTGTGAGCACTGCTCGGGGCCCATTTTGAGACCCTTGTAAATTCTGACACACTAGGGTCTAAGGTTCTTTGGGCCACTTTGTCCTAATTGTTCAACTCTACCCCTCCTTTTTCACCTACTGAATAAACCAATTGGTTTGTGTAAATGGCTGTTGATCAGCTCTGGCTACTGGGTTTTGGCTATTTTGTGTAAATGAAGATTATTTTTCTGGGTTTGATTGGCTATGACTTCTGGGCTGTGGTGAAGCCTGTTGGATATGTAATTGAAGGCCTGGCTGGGCTGGGTATACTTTGCGCCTATCTTAGGCCCACTATAGTTATTTTGTAACCTTGTAATTTATTTCATTCATTGGGCCTGTAATTATGTTGTAATAACAATTAGGGTGTTCGTAAAATTGGGAAAATGGGTCTATTATAATGTTTGCTTGAAACAAGTTGAAATCCTGCCTATAGGTTTTTAATTTGCTCAAACATGTTCTGCTACCATGTATTGTTAGATATCCTGCCTATAGGTGTTAATTTGCTCGAACATATTTTGCTCCTATGTATCTTTAGAAATCCTGCCTATAGGGTAATACCACTCGCCTTAATGTGTTAATATTGAACTTTCAAACACTGTTTCATTGCTTAACTCTGCCTCTATTAGAAAGCATGCCTATAGGATCAAACTGGGTAATTCTGAGTATTTTCAATAGTTATCACTGCCAAGTACTACGCAAATCACCTAGAAATCATGTCTATAGGTTTAACCACTTATAATCTGTAATTTCAACAATCAGCTCGCAATACCAGATTCCTTAAAATGTAAAGTTGTTCAGAAATCACGTCTATAAAGGTAGCATCTTGCATCTGAAACTGCCTGCATGTTCGAATCCCAAGGTCACATGGAAACCATGTCTATAGGGCCTAATTACTTTAATTTGTTTCTATCCTGAAATTGTCCAACGTTTAATGTGAAAATTTGTTCGCGTGCATTTGTTGTCTAAGTATGGAGGCTAACTTGAGCCCTTATTTGCTTTTACATGAAGTCCAACTTATTTTGTATGTTGCCTAGTTTTATCATTTCTTAGCAGCTTAAGCTATGTCTCAAAACCATCCAAAATAGAGGTCTAAACGCCTCCTGGGCCATTGGCATGGGACGGGTAGTGCACACATAGGGTACGGTTTAGAATTAACTAGTGCGCTTTAGGTAAAACCTCAAAGATAGTAATCGGGTAGCAGGAGATGATAATCTTTGCCCGCTGAATAATACGAGTAACACTCTACCTCGAGGGAGTTACGAAGTATTATTTATGTTGCACGGGGTAATCCTTTAGGCAAAAAAATATAGGACCCCCCATCTTGTCTTTAAACCAATTATCTGTGTTTACTCAAGGACTTTCTAATAATAATTTTTTTTTCAAACTTCTTATTTTTCTCTCTGACTATTTGACTAATTCGTATAATTCAAGTTCGGTAGGGACCCACAGTTTTGGACCTCGAAGAGTACCTAACACCTTCTCTTCAAGGTAAATTGAACCCTTACCCGATCTTTGGTGACGCAAACTGGTTAAACCAGAGTAATTTGCAAATAGGTATCCTAACGCACCTCAAACTCGTAAGGTGACGACTTTCTCTTTTAACACCTTCCTTTAAAGGAGTTGTCACGTGTCGAAACCTGATTTCGCGAGATAGAGGGGCGCAACAGCAAATATATCCACTCACGCCATATAATATCTGGTTATACACAACCCAATCGATCTTGAACATGCACATGAATGAATTCCTCTACAAACCCCCAAATCACAAATGTAAGAAATGAAAAAAAAAGAATTTAGGATTTAGCAAAGTTGACAAGTTCTGAACACCAATACAATGCTTGTTGGGTTTATTAAGACGATTACACCCAAAATTGAAGCTTGATTCTTGTTTGATGCCGCCAAAAACCACTGTGGTCAAGGGGGTTGGGAGAAAGTGAGAATAGAGAATAGATGAAACATAAAATGGCAAAAACAATTGGTGAAATAAGTTTTTTCAAACCTTATAGGTGACCCACAAGTTTTGAAATTGTTAAAAAGGCCCCAACCACTTTAAGCCACTCATTTGGAAATTTTTCAATCCAAAAGAAATTGAAAAATAAAATAGGAGGTGGCCAATTTAAGTTTTTTGAGGTCTTCTTAACAATTTCCCTCTCGAGAGAGAATACTAGTAAAAGTTTCCACTCCCTAGACCTTTGCAATATACCACATTTGAGCTAATCCTTCCATCAGGCTGATATGATGTGGGGATCCGAAGAAGATAAAGCGCTAGCTGGTTTAAGTAATCTATTCTTGGAAGATGAAGACATGGACTGCAGTGTAATAGTTGAGGAGGAGGAGGAAGAAGGCCTCGTCATCCAGACAATTGAGAAGGGAGCTGTTCTCAGGAACTGGACTACCACACCATCAAGGGCCCGCCGAGTTCCAGGGTAGCCTGGCTACTAGTGTCATTTATTTTGAAAACAATTCTTATGAGCATTTTAAAATTATTTTCAGTATTTTGTTTTGAAACATTTGTTTGAATCATTAAAAATCGCTTTTGTTTGATATCTTGATAATTATCAATGGTTTGATATTTTATTATTTATTACTATTCTCTACATTTTTCTCTCTACAATATTACTATTTCTTATCACGATGAACCAACAACTGTGACATGTAATAAGACAACGTAACATAAGGATAGAGATTCGAAAGAAATAGAAGAATAGGATATAATACCAGAGGAAATTGTTAGAGAAGTTGAATATTTTGAGAACAAGCCTAAGTCCAACCTGGGTGAAACTGAGATAGTTAACTTGGGAGATTCCGAAACAGTCAAAGAAACTCGCATAAGCATTCACCTGTCACCATCAGAGAAAGAACAATACACTCATTTCCTGATAGAATATGAAGACATTTTCGCATGGTCTTATGATGATATGACTGGTTTGAGCACGTCCATAGTGGCTCATAAACTACCCACCAACCCAATGTGTCCGCTAGTAAAGAAGAAGCTCAGAAAGTTCAAGCCAGATATGAGTTTAAATATCAAAGAAGAAGTCACCAAGCAGATCAAAGCTAATGTTCTCAGAGTGGTTGAATATCCAACTTGGTTGGCTAATATCGTGCTAGTTCCGAAGAAGGATGGGAAAGTCAGAGTATGCGTCGATTATCGGGACCTAAACAGAGCAAGTCCCAAAGATGATTTTCCGTTACCCAACATACAAATACTGATCAACAACTGCGCCAAGCATGAACTCCAATCCTTAGTGGATTTCTTCGCGGGATATCATCAGATCTGGATGGATGAAGAGGATGCCGAAAAGAGAGCTTTTATTTCACCGTGAGGGGTGTACTGCTATAAAATGATGCCATTTAGTCTACATAATGCTAAGGACACTTATATGAGGGCCATGACAACTATTTTCCATGACATGATACACTAAGAAGATAGAGGTATATGTGGATGACATCATCATAAAATCCAAGAAAAGTACAAATCACATAGCAGACTTGAGGAAATTCTTTGATCGGCTTCGGAGGTACATTTTGAAATTGAATCCTACAAAATATGCCTTCGGGTCCCCGCAGGAATGTTGTTAAGATTCATCGTCAGCCGCCGAGGAATTGAGCTAGACCCATCAAAGGTCAAGGCTATCCAGGATTTGCCACCTCCAAAGAACAAGAAAGAAGTGATGAGCTTCTTGGGACATCTTAATTCTATCAGCCGCTTCATAGCGCAATCAACCATGATCTGTGAGCCAATTTTCAAAATGTTAAAGAAGGATGCCGCAACTAGTTGGACTGAAGACTGCCAGAAAGCTTTTGACATAATCAAAGAATATTTGTCTACACCGCCAGTCCCGGTCCCGCCAGAACCTGGTAGACAACTGCTACTCTATCTCTCCGTATTAGATGGGGTTTTCGGTTGTGTCTTAGGGCAACACGATGAGACGGGAAGGAAAGAACATTCCATATACTATCTGAGTAAGAAGTTCACACCCTACGAAGCATGGTATTCTTTGCTGGAACACACCTGTTGTGATTTGACCTGGATAGCCCAGAAACTGAGGAACTACTTCTGTGCCTATACCATATATCTCATATCAAGGATGGATCCTCTGAAGTACATATTCCAGAAACCTATGCCTACAGGGAAGCTGGCAAAATGGCAGATATTGTTGAGTGAATTTGACATCGTCTATGTGACTCAGAAGGCGGTTAAAGGACAAGCATTAATGGATCATCTTACGGAAAATCCTGTAGGAGGAGAATACGAACTACTAAAAACATATTTTCCCGATGAAGAAGTATCATTCATAGGAGAAGATATCGCCGAAGCCGACGACGGATGGAGAATGTTTTTCGATGGAGGCGCAAACTTCAAAGGAGCGGGTATTAGAGCTATTTTGGTTTCAGAAATAGGTCAACATTATCCGGTATCCGCAAAACTCAAATTTCTGTGCACCAGTAATATGGCAGAATATGAGGCTTGCATATTGGGGCTCAATTTGGCCATTGACATGAATATCTAGGAATTACTGGTAATTGGTGATTCAGATCTTCTGGCACATCAGGTGCAGGGAGAATGGGCTACAAAGAATACCAAGATATTACCATATCTATATCATGTGCAAGAGATGATGAAGAGGTTCACGAAGATAGAGTTTAGACATGTCCCGAGAATCCAGAATGAGTTTCTAGATGCATTGGCCACTTTTTCCTCCATGATACAGCATCCGTACAAGAATTTCATCGATCAAATTCCGGTAAGGATTCATAATCAGCCAGCTTACTGTGCCCATGTTGAAGAAGAAGTATACGGGAATCCATGGTTCCATGATATCAAGGAGTACTTGGCAAAAGGAGAGTACCCGGAGCATGCAAATCATACTAAAAAACACACGCTCCGAAGATTGTTCAACCATTTCTTACAAAGTGGAGGATTTCTGTGCAGAAGGACTCCAGACCTAGGGTTATTACGATGTGTTGACGCCAAGGAAGCTTCCAAACTGCTCGAAGAGATACACTCTGGAACTTGCGGACCACACATGAATGGTTTCGTTTTAGCCAAGAAAATACTGAGGGCAAGTTATTTTTGGATGACTATGGAAGCAAACCGCATCAGGTATGTCCAGAAATGTCATCAGTGCCAAATACACGCATGTATATGATACAGGTGCCACCAAATGAACTCAATGCAACGAGTGCAACTTGGCCTTTTGACTCTTGGGGAATGGACGTCATTGGACCAATCGAGCCCGCCGCTTCAAACGGGTACATGCTCATTTAAGTGGCCATAGACTACGTCACCAAATGGGTCGAAGCTGCATCCTACAAAGCTGTAACCAAGAAAGTCATCGTAGATTTTGTCAGAGATCGTATTGTTCGCCGATTCGGGGTTCTAGAGTCCATCATCACCGACAACGCTGCCAATCTCAACAGTGACCAAATGAAAGCTATGTGCGAAACCTTCAAAATCAAGCACAAGAATTCCACAGCATACATGCCTCAAATGAATGAAGCCGTGGAGGCCGCAAACAAGAATATCAAGAAAATACTGAGGAAGATGGTAGACAACCACAAGCAATGGCACGAGAAGTTACCATTTGCCTTATTGAGGTACCGTACCACAGTCCGCACATCAACCGGGGTAACTCCCTATTTGCTAGTCTACGGTACCGAAGCTGTCATTCCTGCCGAGGTTAAAATTCCTTCTTTAAGAATTATACAAGAAGCTGAACTCAGTGATGCAGAATGGATAAGAAGCCGTTATGAACAATTATCTCTCACTTATGGGAAAAGAATGAATGAAATGTGTCATGGTCAACTCTATCAGAATAGGATGTCCAGAGCTTTCAACAAAAGGGTCAAACCTATACAGTCCGCACCGGGGCAGCTGGTACTGAAGTGGATCTTCCCGCATCAAGATGAAGCCAAAGGGAAATTTTTGCCCAATTGGCAAGGGCCCTACATGGTTCACAGAGTACTAACAGGAGGAACACTCATACTCGCAGAAATGGACGAGAGGTTTGGCCAAAGCCTATCAATTCAGACGCAGTCAAAAGATATTATGTTTAGAATATTTGCATTTCTTCATCTGATGTAATTGAACTATGCTAGACCTGATTCCCGTTTAAGAGGGGATACGTAGGCAACCCTGTGGGTTCTGTCACAATTCAATAAAAATTTTATTTTCCCCACAACCAGAAGCTGGGGCAGAATTTTAAGGAGGACCCTTAAAATTCTGGAGCAAGTCGAGCCAACGTCATCATATGCAGAACGGTCAGAGAATCGCCTAAGTAAACTAGGGAAGAATTTTGAGGAGGACCCTCAAAATTCAAAGGAAGTCGCAACGTCTCTAAAGTTTCACAGTCATTGGTTCATCTAATTTATTCGATATTGAATACTAATGTATTTTAAGTAACTACATTCATCATAGGCACACACATTTTCAAAAACTTTTTTTTTATGAAACAACCAGATGCTACCCGTGGTAACTCAAGCAGGATTTCGATACAGAGCAAAGAAAAAAAGGCAGGCGGAGGCACGAACCAACCTTCCCCCGTAAAACTCATGATCGTCCTTTGGATGCAGGAACAAGAAATATTCTCAAATTCGGGCACACCTCAGAATCACTATCTTCATTACGACAAAGATGCCAAGCGCAAACACATTTCCAACTAAGAAATACTCTGCTACTACTTATTATTTGTTCATTGCACGAGACTAAGCATTGTCTCCATCTTGCATAAGGCTAAGCTTTGCCTCCTTAATTGCATAAGGCTAAGAACTTCCCTCCCCTGCATGAGACTAAGCATTGTCTCCACCTTTGCATGATGTTAAGCCCTGCCTCCTCAATTGCATAAGGCTAAGCACTGCCTTCCCCTGTATGAGACTAAGCATTGTCTCCATTTTGCATGAGGCTAAGCCCTGCCTCCTCAATTGCATAAGGCTAAGCACTGCCTTACCCTGCATGAGACTAAGCATTGTCTCCACCTTTGCATGAGGATAAGCCCTGCCTCCTCAATTGCATAAGGCTAAGTATTACCTTCCCCTGCATGAAACTAAGCATTGTCTCCCGCTTGCATGAGGCTAAGCCCTGCCTCTTCAATTGCATAAGGATAAGCATTGCCTTCCCCTGCACGAGACTAAGCATTGTCTCCCATCTTGAATAAGGCTAAGCCTTGCTTCCTCCTTGCATGAGACTAAGCATTGTCTCCCATTTCGCATAAGGCTAAGCATTGCCTCCCTAATTGCATAAGGCTAAGCTCTGCCTTTCCTTGCATAACACCAAATGCTATGCTACTTGAAATCTAGCATTATTTTCTATTTTTCTCATGGCTAAGCTCTTCCCCCGATCTTACACAAGACTAAGCTCTGTCTTGTTTCGCTTCACATATGAACAAACATCATGTCTTTGCATCTCATGAGCTGAAACATCGCCATTCTATCCAAAGACGTTATAGTCTGAAGGCATCATCCTTATAGCCAGAAGACACCATGACATGGCCTGAGGATATCTCAATATTGCACATCATTATTCAAAGGCGTCATAGTTCAGAGGCACCATTTTCATGGCTCGAGAACATCATTTCATGGCCTGCGAATCCCTTATCACGCAATTCATGGCCCAGGACATCATGGTCTAATGACATCATCCCCATCGTCCAAAGACATCTTTCATGGTCCAAAGGGAATTTGCATCATGTTTAAATTATCTCAATATACACCTGCATGCATTGTATTTAAGTTTTGCAGGTAATCTAGGAGGTAGCCGTTCTCCCAACGGGATCAATCTTCGCTCCAGTTTCCGTTCAATATTCACACCCTATAACTACCTCAAATATAGCCAACCACCATCTGTTACCCATATCCACTTGATTACCGTTCAAATACCAATAACCGGTTCAAGGTACATTCATTCACAACTCCGATATCGTCCTATCTAGAAGAACCTATCCATTCATACAACAACTCCATCAGCTCAGTTCACCGCTAGACCCAGAACTACACACGGCCTGGTTTCCGTAAAACCAGGGATCAGAAACCGGAGTTCGGCCTCCATTTTGCAAATCAGCCCATTCGGTCAAAATCAGTCATCATTTCTTTACTCGATAACTCTTTCATCATTCCCGTGTAAAGAGGGGCAGCTGTTGATACCCAATTTTTCTTCATATTTTAAAATATATATACACTTTCAAAATAATATATTTGCATTATCATTTAGTTTATAAACCTATACAAACTTGTTTTCATAATTTTCCATATTTTTTAAAGTCTTTAAATCAATTTCTTTCTGTATTTTATTGAATAAATATCCAATAATTATCCTTCAAATTACTTTTATGATGATTTAATCATCAAAACTTATCATTTACACCAACCTGTATGTTTTTAAATATTTTACTGCATTTGTTGTATAATTACATTTGCATTTTTAGGCTAATTGCACATTTTTGCAATAATAGCCCATATTCATGTATAATTACATTATTTATGCAAAAAAGCTTTTTATATTTTTATATTGTAAGTTATTATTTTTTAATCATTTTAGTGCACAAGTAATATTTTTGTTATTTATTAATTACTTTTATAAATTATTATTTTTTGGCTAAAATATTGGGTATTTAAAAACTAGCCCACTCTTGAACTTATTTTCAGACCAAACAAAGGCCCAAAGCCTAATACACTGGCCCAAACAACCCCAAGCCCAAACCAAATTAACCCAACCCCTAACCTGGTCGCGACCCGTTTTTAATAACCCGACCCAACTACCCTTTAATCGTGGCCGTTGATCTCTGAGATCAATGACCCATATCAAACCCTCCCCTTTAAACTAACCCAAACCTCAACCCTAATCCCATTCTCCCCCGTCCACCCCCCTATACTGCTTGCCTAAACACGGCAAGCAGATCTCCACAATATCGAACCAAAATAGGTCCAAATCACTAATCTTTCTGCTATTTTGTCTACGTTCATCCTTTGTTCTATTGTGAGTACGAATATTTGTGCATTTTTTGTTGATTCTTATTTTTCATAAAAAACTAGGGTTTACAGATCTCTTCAAATCGAACCAAAATTGGTTCGATTCTCTGATTTTGAGTATTATTTGTGTCTATATTCGTCCTATGCTACCGTTTCTGTGTATATTCCGTTGATATTTATTTTTCCTAAAAACTAGGGTTTATCGGATTATTCTCCTAATTTGATTTTAAAATGATTTATGTGTTCTTCTTTCCTTTTATGGTCTGATTGTTTGTATTTCCTTACTTATGTGCTGATTTTTACCACTATATAAACCCATCCCCTTTACCCTTTTTGGACAGACAAAAAGTCACTAAAAAACTCTCACTAAAATTGAGGTTTCTACTCTGTATTTGTTTACTATTTTGTTCTGTTTTGCTCTTGGTTGTCTGAAAGACAAGGCCACCAGATTTCTACTTTTCTGACCATCTCTTGGGTGTGAGCACTGCCCTGGGTTCTTGAAACCCTTGGGAACTTGACACATTTGAGACTCTGGGCCCTTACAGTTGTTCTTTTCTTGTTTATTGAACAATCACTGGTTAGTTTCTAAATTCCCGCAATGTTTATTCTCTTATGTTAGCATGTTCTTTGAAACTGGACGACTTAATGTATTCCCTTGACTCTCTTTATGTGTGATTCAACCTATAATTGCTAGCCTAATAATGTCTTTGCACCAACTTAGTTAATTTAGACAGAATGAAGCATGTTTAGTTTGGTGTTGTTGATAATTCAAATGTTCTGCCTTGATTATATGGTTCAATCCATGTTCTCTGCCTAATTCAGAACTTCTAGTGATTAATTGATGTTATTAGCATGCCTTAACTTGTTTATGACCTTTACTCTAAGTGTAGTATGCTCCTATGATAATGGTTGCCACTCTATGTGTTCTTGCCATATCCAATTCTGCACCTCTAACAACCTGTTTTCCTTTAAACTAATCCTCCTTGACTGATACACTCTATGATATCTAATCATGTTTGTATTATACTGTGTAATCCTGAGTTTGGTATAATATGATCCTTTAAGTTCTACACTAGTTGCATTACTTGGTTTTACTAGTCTAATGCCCTTGCATGTTGACTTTGCAATCCCATGCTCTTTGTTTCTTATCATATGACACCTTGCCCAATATGTTAGTTTGCTTCTTGAGTTCATTATGTGATGATCTTATAGTGTTTGCAAATGCTTTTCCAAATCTATTACTATTTTTCATTGATTGTATCTTGTTATGAGTCTAATTCTGGGCCGGCTAAAAGCCAAGGCCCCCCTCCCCTAAATCTTCTCTATCAACCTCCCTAGTGTGAGCACTGCTCGGGGCCCATTTTGAGACCCTTGTGAATTCTGACACACTAGGGTCTAAGGTTCTTTGGGCCACTTTGTCCTAATTGTTCAACTCTACCCCTCCTTTTTCACCTACTGAATAAACCAATTGGTTTGTGTAAATGGCTGTTGATCAGCTCTGGCTACTGGGTTTTGGCTATTTTGTGTAAATGAAGATTATTTTTCTGGGTTTGATTGGCTATGACTTCTGGGCTGTGGTGAAGCCTGTTGGATATGTAATTGAAGGCCTGGCTGGGCTGGGTATACTTTGCGCCTATCTTAGGCCCACTATAGTTATTTTGTAACCTTGTAATTTATTTCATTCATTGGGCCTGTAATTATGTTGTAATAACAATTAGGGTGTTCGTAAAATTGGGAAAATGGGTCTATTATAATGTTTGCTTGAAACAAGTTGAAATCCTGCCTATAGGTTTTTAATTTGCTCAAACATGTTCTGCTACCATGTATTGTTAGATATCCTGCCTATAGGTGTTAATTTGCTCGAACATATTTTGCTCCTATGTATCTTTAGAAATCCTGCCTATAGGGTAATACCACTCGCCTTAATGTGTTAATATTGAACTTTCAAACACTGTTTCATTGCTTAACTCTGCCTCTATTAGAAAGCATGCCTATAGGATCAAACTGGGTAATTCTGAGTATTTTCAATAGTTATCACTGCCAAGTACTACGCAAATCACCTAGAAATCATGTCTATAGGTTTAACCACTTATAATCTGTAATTTCAACAATCAGCTCGCAATACCAGATTCCTTAAAATGTAAAGTTGTTCAGAAATCACGTCTATAAAGGTAGCATCTTGCATCTGAAACTGCCTGCATGTTCGAATCCCAAGGTCACATGGAAACCATGTCTATAGGGCCTAATTACTTTAATTTGTTTCTATCCTGAAATTGTCCAACGTTTAATGTGAAAATTTGTTCGCGTGCATTTGTTGTCTAAGTATGGAGGCTAACTTGAGCCCTTATTTGCTTTTACATGAAGTCCAACTTATTTTGTATGTTGCCTAGTTTTATCATTTCTTAGCAGCTTAAGCTATGTCTCAAAACCATCCAAAATAGAGGTCTAAACGCCTCCTGGGCCATTGGCATGGGACGGGTAGTGCACACATAGGGTACGGTTTAGAATTAACTAGTGCGCTTTAGGTAAAACCTCAAAGATAGTAATCGGGTAGCAGGAGATGATAATCTTTGCCCGCTGAATAATACGAGTAACACTCTACCTCGAGGGAGTTACGAAGTATTATTTATGTTGCACGGGGTAATCCTTTAGGCAAAAAAATATAGGACCCCCCATCTTGTCTTTAAACCAATTATCTGTGTTTACTCAAGGACTTTCTAATAATAATTTTTTTTTCAAACTTCTTATTTTTCTCTCTGACTATTTGACTAATTCGTATAATTCAAGTTCGGTAGGGACCCACAGTTTTGGACCTCGAAGAGTACCTAACACCTTCTCTTCAAGGTAAATTGAACCCTTACCCGATCTTTGGTGACGCAAACTGGTTAAACCAGAGTAATTTGCAAATAGGTATCCTAACGCACCTCAAACTCGTAAGGTGACGACTTTCTCTTTTAACACCTTCCTTTAAAGGAGTTGTCACGTGTCGAAACCTGATTTCGCGAGATAGAGGGGCGCAACAGCAAATATATCCACTCACGCCATATAATATCTAGTTATACACAACCCAATCGATCTTGAACATGCACATGAATGAATTCCTCTACAAACCCCCAAATCACAAATGTAAGAAATGAAAAAAAAAGAATTTAGGATTTAGCAAAGTTGACAAGTTCTGAACACCAATACAATGCTTGTTGGGTTTATTAAGACGATTACACCCAAAATTGAAGCTTGATTCTTGTTTGATGCCGCCAAAAACCACTGTGGTCAAGGGGGTTGGGAGAAAGTGAGAATAGAGAATAGATGAAACATAAAATGGCAAAAACAATTGGTGAAATAAGTTTTTTCAAACCTTATAGGTGACCCACAAGTTTTGAAATTGTTAAAAAGGCCCCAACCACTTTAAGCCACTCATTTGGAAATTTTTCAATCCAAAAGAAATTGAAAAATAAAATAGGAGGTGGCCAATTTAAGTTTTTTGAGGTCTTCTTAACAATTTCCCTCTCGAGAGAGAATACTAGTAAAAGTTTCCACTCCCTAGACCTTTGCAATAGACCCCAACGTCCATGATCACTTCTATCTCTTTGCCGCACTATTCTTCTTCTTTTGGTTTGAAGTTTGGTATAGAATACCAGTGAACTTAAATTCAATGCATCATTGGCCTGAAGTTCAGATGCCACAGTTTGTACTTCAGATTAATTGTTATGTTCAAAATTGTTGCAACTGAACTCTGTATCAATACTCTGAAGTTCGAACAGTTGCACGTGAACTTCAAACTAATCCTGCTCTTGAACCTCAAATCAATGGTCTATTGTTTGAACTGCAATGAGTATATGTTTTCCATACATATTTGATATAATAATTCGAATGTCACAGTAAGAAACTAGAAATTATTGCTAGGTTAAAATTATTGTTGATGAACTCAAGTTTTTTGTTGATAACAGCCATGAAAATATTTCCTATTTTTTTGGGTGATTCCATTAGGAGTTTAGAGAATTAAGTTATGAGCAGCACGAAAACAAAAATTTGTAAGTGCCAACCCTGACCATATAAGCATTCAGTTTCTTTTATAAAACTTTTTAGGACAAAGCTTTGTTACCTTTTCTTATCGTTTTATTGTGAAGTTAATCTAATATGGTTGATCTTACGATGCCAAATTGCTATTATGTACACTTGGTTTATAAATATATGGAAGCGATGGTGATACATTTTCTATTTTTTCGTCGGTAAACAACATATATTATATTTGTAGATCTTTTAAAACAAGGAATACAATATAAACAGTTGCATAAAAAAGGGCTATCCGAGAATATCAGCCGAAATATTTATGAAATAAAATTAGAATATCATACTTAGGTGGTATTCTCGACTTGAAAAGGGTTGGTAGACTTTGTATACGGTCGAAACCGAGTTCCTCTATTGTGTGACCAATCTAGACTGAAACATGACAGGTTAGAGCTCAATATCGAGTTATATCAGGTGCAAAGTTACATCATTGAGCTCGTGACCTCAAGACCTAACAAGATCGAGACCTAACAAGATCGAGGGAAATTTGCCGAGCCAAATAACAGAAGGCCAAAATATCCGCGATCGGTTGGAGATAACGGCAAAAATCCTGGCACGTATCAAGGAGAGGCCGATTAATTAGAAAATCATGAGATTTTTTACTTTGTATAGAATTGTATCAAGAGTAGTACTCCCCTACTATATAAAGGGGGTCTGATCATTTGCAACACACATTGCAATACACAGCACAAATCAATATACTATCATTTCTAATTCTTATCATCTTGTTACTCTTTTCATACATCAGTTGAAGCATTTCTTGGTTTGAGGGTGATCAAACTCGAAGACTAAGGTTGTTCAATTCGTGTGGTTTGCATCTATTCTTTTATCGTCAATTTCAATATCAATCTGTTTTCTTAATTTTTATCAAGCTGAATCACATATCCTTAAAACCGCATATAAATTCAATTGTTATCTGATTTTGAGGGTGAACAGTTTGGCACTCACCGTGGGTCTAAGGATAATAGTGATTATCTGGTACAACTTTCATAACACACACTATTTTCCTATAGGGTTGAATCGGCTTCAAGGAAATCAAGCAAGAAAGAATCAGGGGACGATCAAGCAATCATGAAGATGCTCGAAGAACTGACAAAATGAATTGAGTCAGGGGAAAAGAAGATCGAGGCAAACGACAAGAAGGGGGAAACTTACAATTCCAAGGTCGATCAAATCACGGGGGCACCGTCAATATTGAAGGGTTTGGATTCCAAAGAGTTCGTGCAAAAACCTTTCCCCCCAAGCGCGACTCCTAAACCGATTCCAAGAAGTTCTGCATGCCCGAGATTCCTAAATTCAATGGAACGACCGACCCGAACGAGCATGTCACCTCTTACACATGTGCTATCAAAGGGAACGATCTAGAGGATGACGAGAACGAATCTGTTTTGCTAAATAAATTCGGAGAAACCCTGTTGAAGGGAGCTATAATATGGTACCATAATTTTCCACCTAATTATATTGACTCATTTGCTATGCTTGCAGATTCTTTTGTAAAGGAACATGCCAAGGGCATCAAGGTTGAAACTAAGAAGTTGGACCTTTTCAAGGTAAGGCAAAAGGACAACGAAATGCTCAGAGAATTCATGTCTCAATTCCAAATGGAACGAATGGACTTGCCGCCGGTCGCTAATGATTGGGTAGTTCAATCTTTCACACAAAGACTCAATGTTCGAAGCTCAGTGGCTTCGCAGTAGTTGAAGCAGAATTTGATAGAATACTCAGCTATTACTTGGGCCAATGTGCATAATCGATATCAATTGAAGATCAGGGTCGAAGATGATTAACTTGGGGCTCCTTCCGGGTTTTTTTTATCCTATCAGACCCGTTGATAGAATCAATAGGGGCATTGAATGAGAACCGAGGTTTAATAGAGATCGGTACCAACCAAACAATGGAGATCGTATGAGGAGTGGATCTGGGTGAAATCCTGTACCAAGTGAAAGAATAAGTGATCGAGGCCAGAGCTCTCGAGGGATCATGAGCAAGAACAACTTTGATAGGCCTATCAGATCTAAAGTAGCACCACAATTATCAGAATTCAACTTTAATGTTGATGGATCCACCATCGTATCGGCTATCGGACGCATCAAAGATACCAAATGGCCTCGACATTTACAAAATGATCCAGCCCAAAGAGATCCCAACCAAATGTACAAATATCATGGAACCCATGGCCATAGAACGGAAGATTGTCGACAATTGAGAGAAGAAGTAGCCCGGTTATTCAACAACAGGCACCGTCGGGAGTTTCTAAGTGACCGAGCCAAGAATTATTTCAGAAATAGGAATTCCAATAAGTAAAATGAGCAAGAAGAACCTCAACATGTCACTCATATGATCATCGAAGGGGTCGATGTTCCCCAAGGTCCGATGTTAAAGCGCACCAAAGTATCAATCACGAGGGAAAAACGAACTCGATATTACATACCGAAAGAAGTCTATCTTTCAACAATGAGGATGCAGAAGGAATCATGCAGCCCCATAATGATGCACTGGTAATATCTGTACTCATGAATAAAACTCGAGTTAAACATGTGTTAATTGATCTAGGTAGTTCGGCCAACATCATTCGATCGAGGGTCGTAGAACAACTCGGCCTACAGGACCAAATCGTACACTTGACCCGAGTACTAAACGGATTCAACATGGCTTGTGAAACTGCTAAGGGAGAAATAACATTATCGGTGAACGCAGTCGGAACCATTCAAGAAACCAAGTTTTATGTGATCGAAGGGGACATGAGATATAACGCCCTGTTCGGGAGGGCGTGGATTCACAACATGAGGGATGTGCCCTCGACCCTTCACCAGGTGTTAAAATTCCCAACACCAAAGGGGATTAAAATGATTTACGGGGAGTAGCCCGCCGCGAAGGAAATGTTTGTCGTCGATGAAGTAATTCCAATATTAACACTCTCATTGACAGAAGAGTCAGATTTGAAAGCAAAACAGAAAGCCAAATAGCAATCACCGATGCCGGCCTCGACCCAACTGTACAAGCAGGTGACTAACGAAGACGGTGATTAAGGGGTTCCTCGATCATTCATAGTCCCCGATGATTCTGATGCTACTAAATCAATGGTCAAAGAGTTGGATCAGGTCATACTGATCGAACATCTGCCTGATCGAAAGGTGTACCTGGGCACGGGGTTAATTCCCAAGCTCAGGAAAAAACTCATTCAATTTCTCATAGCTAACATGGATTGTTTTGCTTGGTCCCATCTCAACATGACAGGGATCCCACCGGAGATCACCACTCATAAATTGAGCCTGAACCCAAAATTCCATCCGATGAAGCAGAAGAGGAGACCCCAGTCCGAGATCAAGCATGCCTTTATCAAGGACGAGGTAACTAAACTCCTTAAAATAGGGTCCATCCGAAAAGTCAAATACCGGAATGACTAGCAAACGTAGTAGTAGTCCCTAAAAAAATGGAACAAACTGAGAATGTAGGTGGATTACAAGGACTTAAATAAGGCGTTCCCCAAGGACTCTTTCCCTTTGCCTAACATCGATCGCATGATCGATGCCACAGCCGGCCACGAGATCCTCAGCTTTCTCGATGCCTACTCTGGGTACAACCAAATACGAATGAACCTGGATGATCAGGAAAAGACCTCCTTCATCACTAAGTATGGCACATACTGCTATAACATAATTCCATTTGGATTAAAAAATGTTGGTGCCACTTACCAACGCATAGTAAACCGGATGTTCGAAGAACAAATAGGGAAATCTATGGAAGTTTACATTGACGATATGTTAGTTAAGTCCCTGCAAGCAGAAGACCATTTAAAGCATTTGCAAGAAACCTTCAGTATATTGAAGAAGTACAACATGAAGCTGAATCTGGAAATATGCGCATTCAGAATCAGATCAGGTAAATTTATCGAATTCATGGTATCCAACCGAGGAATCGATATCAATCCCGAAAAGATCAAAGATATCGATGATATCACGGTAGTGGACAATGTGAATGAAGTGCAAAGGCTAATCGGGGTGCATAGCTACCCTGAGGTGATTTATCTCGAGGTCCTCCGATAAGAGTCATCGATCTTTCTTGTTGCTGAAGAAGAAAAAAAACTTCACATGGACCCCGGAATGGCAATGGGCATTGTAAGAAATTAAGCGATATTTATCGAGCCCGCTGCTGCTTCACGCACCGTGGGCAGACGAACAACTATACTCGTATTTGGAAATATCGGAGATAGCAGTAAGTGGAGTCCTAGTTCGGGAAGAACAAGGTATGCAATTTCCGATTTATTATGTTAGCCGGACCCTGGGTGAGGCCAAAACTAGATATCCCCACCTAGAAATATTGGTGCTCGCTTTACTAAGCACCTCTAGGAAACTGAAACCGTACTTTCAATGTCACCCTATATGTGTTGTGAAAACTTAGCCACTTTGAAATATAATGCATAAACCCGAACTCTCGGGACGATTGGCCAAATGGGCCATAGAAGTCAGCGGGTATGATATTGAATATCGACCCCGAACAACCATTAAATCTCAAAGTTTGGCAGATTTCGTGGCTGACTTCACGCCGACACTAATACCCGAGGTCGAAAGAGAGTTGTTGGTGAACTCGGGGGCGTCTTTGGTAATCTGGACCATATTTACGAACGGTGCATCAAATGCAAAAGGGTCTGGACTTGTTATCATACTGAAGGCACCCACAGGCAACATAGTTATACAATCCATTTGAACTATGAAATTGACTAACAACGAGGCAGAATGTGAGGCCATGATTGTAGGTCTCGAACTGGCCAAAAGCTTGGGGGCAGAGTTGATTGAAGCTAAGTGTGACTCCCTCCTTGTGGTGAATCAAGTTAACGGAACGTTCGAAGTTAGAGAAGAATGAATACAAAGGTACCTAGATAAGTTGCAGATAACGTTATATCGGTTTACGGAATGGACTTTGCAACACGTACCTCGAGATCAAAATAGTGAGGCCGATGCCCTTGCAAACTTAGGTTTGTCGGTCGAGGACGATGAACTCAACTAAGGGGCAGTGGTACAACTCATGAGGTCAGTAGTAGAAGAAGGCCACCCCGAGATAAACTCCACAAGCTTAACCTATGATTGGAGAAATAAATACGTAGAGTATTTGAAGAATGGGAAACTTCCATTAGATCCAAAAGAAACGAGGGCCATGCACACAAAGGCAGCTCGATTCAGCTTGTCTGAGGATGGAACCTTGCTCAGAAGAATGTTAGATGGCCCACTAGAAATATGTCTGGGACCTGGAGATATCGAGGATGGAACCTTGCTCAGGTAAGGCTTAATTTATCTTATTTTTGACTAACTATTTTTCTAAGTAGGTTCAAGCGCAGGCATACGAGAAAGTTAGGGAAAAGGAATCCATCAACTTCATTTGGGACCACATCATATGTCGGTTCGGGATGCCATCCGAAATTGTGTGTGACAACGGGAAACAATTTATCGGCAGCAAAGTGACCAAGTTTCTCGAAGATCATAAGATCAAAAGAATCTTATCGACACCTTATCACTCTAGTGGGAACGGGCAAGCTGAATCAACCAACAAAACCATAATCCAAAACCTTAAGAAAATGTTAACCGATGCCAAAAGGAAATAGAAGGAGATCCTGCCCGAAGTCCTTTGGGCATACCGCACGACTGCGAAGTCCAGTACCGGGGCTACTCCATTCTCATTTGTTTATGGCATCGAAGCCCTAATACCGGTCGAAGTCGGGAAGCCAAGTATCAGATTCTGATATGCAACAAAGGAGTCAAATGATGAGGCCATGAATACGAGCTTGGAGCTATTGGATGAAAGGCGTGAATCTTCCCTTGTTCGATTGGCTGACCAATAATAACGCATCAAGAGGTAATATAATCGAAGAGCCAACCTTCGATACTTCAATGTAGGTGACCTAGTACTAAGGAAGGTCACGCTAAACACCCGGAATCATAACGATGGGAATTTGGGTTCGAACTGGGAAGGATCGTACTAGATTCTCAAGGTCACCGGGAACGGTTCATATAAGATCGGAATGATGAATGGAGAACAACTACCAAGCAATTGGAATGTAACTCACTTAAAACGATATTACCGCTAAGGTACGACCCCATTCATTTTCTTTTATTTCGGACTAACACTTGCTAGGTGATCGACAAGTAGCGGCACAAATTTTAGGTCTGAAAGCACGCGTTGCACTCTTTTTTTCTTAGACCGGTTTTGTCCCAAATTGGTTTTTAGGCAAGGTTTTTCATGAGGCAACAATGGATTGTGCTAACATAGAATCAAAGACCGATTATAAATCGGGGTCGGAGATCGCATTAACAGTATTCGAGGTTAATTGTAGCATTACCCTCTAATATGCATTACATTCGGATATCAACTTTAGCGAGGAAATTACTTCGTAAAGTAAGGGTCTCGATAGGTAGAATTTATTGTAAGGGCCAAATGGTGAAACGAACTGTGCCCACATAGATTGCTCGAGAACTTGCATAAAACATGTACGCATGTATAACCGTTTTGCACAAGAATAAAGAGAAGTACTTTCCTTGCAATCATCTTATGTTTAAAAAATTTCCTCTTTACATCCCTTAAAGAATTTCGTACTTTCGATCTTCTAAAGGTAACAAGCTCAAGGACCGCTTATGACCGGAGTACGACTGATCACTCCCTTACTCGGGGACTTCTGTCAGAAAACAAACTCAAACGGCCCAAGTCACTGGGCCTCGGGGGCATAAGACCTATTAGGTAACCCCCCTCCCCCCGGTTTTTAAAGGCCGCGGCCACACCACTCGGGGACTGTTATATTGGGCAAGCCCGGATAGCTTGGCAAAGCAAGTCCAATGGGCAACTCCCGAACTAAAAGGCTATAGCCATATTAACACGACTCGGAGACATCCGAAACAAGTAACAAAAACTAGGCCTTCAAAAAAGAAACTTTTTCATAACCGGTTCTAAAGGCTACCCTCGGTAAACTATAATCTCGACTACCTACTTTGGGAAAAGGTTTCCGATAACACCAAATCCCCAAAATGCCTTAAAACAGAGCAATATAAAGGCAGGATTCATTTGAACTTTCGAACATAACCTAAGTTATTTTATGCTAAGGCATTCCAGCCGCCTTCGTGAATACAAGTAATAGAGCAAAGGGAAAATTTGAAAGATGAAAAGGAAAGAAAGCCTTATACTCTCTCGCACACACACACACACACACACACACACACACACACATATATATATATATATATATATATATAAAATCCTTTTACAAAGGCCAGAATGGCCCGATACAGAGATTTACAATGGCCAAGCTTGCCACCTTACATGCTCCACCATGCTTTTGGCCTGCGCCTGAATCACCTCGACATCAACCTTGAATTAGGCCACTTTAGCATTAGCCTTGGTCTCGACAACAACCACCTCTAATTTGGCCACCTCGAATTCCTTGGCCAGACTCTCTCTACGAGAGACAACCGAGTTTACATCAGATTAGAGCTCCTCGATCTTCTTGACCTGCACCAATGTTTTCTCTTTCGCAACCCGAAGCTGGGCCTCGACTGATGCCAGTTGCGCTTGGACAACTTCCTTTTCCGAGGTTATGAGATCCATATTTTTCTTGAATTCCTTGGCCTCAGCTTGTATAGTGTCTACCTACGCCTGGAGTTGCCCAATTTGTTCAAGCCTTTGACGGACCTATAGGATCGAATCGTTAGCCATTGAATCCAGTTCGTCGTCACTATCTTTAAGTACTCAACTTACCTGCTCGGCCCACTTGGTATGCTCCTTCCGAGCCACTTCTAACTCATCCAGAAGTCTCTCACTCAGAAGCTTATAAGTGTCCCTCTTCTCAGTAAGCTCCTGAACCTCGGCCTCGTGTTGGGTTAACTCTTTCAGTATCGAAGGAAAGCCTCATGGTGCAGTACCGAGGCTTGCAAGCATAAAGAAAGCCATTAGGATTATTTAACTTAATATACATAATAAAAGGAAACTCGAAGTTACCCGATTCAAAGCTTGCTGAGCTTCATTGAATAGGCAGAGTGCTTCCACCGCGTCCATCAAGGCCCCATCCTCTTTGGTCACCAAGCACTGAAGGTAGCTAGAAATCCCCACGGGGGCAGAGAAAACCTGGGCATCCTCCGGGACAGATAAAACTATTGACCGCCTTCGGTCAGGGTTAACGCTCGGGGCCGGGAACCGATCCACCAACTTTGGGCTCGAAGAAGACCCACTTGCCCCCGATGATGGTACCTTCTTTGGAACCAGCAAGTCACCAAGCCCAGTGATATCCTCTGAGGTAGTGGACTCTAAACCATCCAAGAAATTGTGGATATCTGTCGCCCCCTGAGGTCCCTAGTAAGAACGACCTTCTAGCATACCGGCCTCACAGATCATGGAATGAGAGAACTAAGGAGACTAGGTAAGGTCAATCGCCCCAAGCACATCTTCGGTTCACCTTCTTCTACTCGAGGAGTGTCGGCCCTGGTCTCTCTCTCGACTCCCCTGGCTTGGGGTAAAGTATCAGCACCCCATTCCGATTTCTAGATCTCGGCCAATGCCTTCTCAGCAACTTCCCCGGCTCGTGGCAAAGCGGTTCACACCCGAGCCACTAACTCGTAGTTGTCTTCTCCTTCTTCTTCAGACTCATCCCTCAGTCAGCGGATTGAGTATGGTGAGAGGATGCTGGTACTTTCCTTAGGTTTGCACGCCTGCCTCTTCTTCGGTTTCTGCTTCTCCGAGTTCGGGGATCTCGGGGCCTTTTTTCTTTTCTTCTCATCACCTTGCCTCGGAGCAGGGGACTCGAGAGGCACATCCTCATCACCGGATGGAGGACTCATGACGACATCCTTGGGGAGACCTAAAAAAGAAAACCAGACCCATAAGAGTTCTACAATGCAAGGAGAAAGTCAAACATTATTGAATCAGAAAAGAAAACTTACCATGCTTACGGGTCTCCCACCTACCCTTCGACAATTCTATCCATGCACGCTTGGAATATGGTCTTTGAGAAACAATGTCCTTGACCCACTACTTGAGTTGAGGAACGACATCCGGCATCTGAGCCACAACTGCACAACAAAAACACCGACAAGAAGGGAGGGAAGGGGAGAAGCAATCAATAAAAATTTTAAGGCGAAGTTGCACTTACGCTTCATGTTCCATTTCTCGGGAAATGACGTACTCGGCAGGGATCAAGTCCGAAGTCCTTATTCGAATGAATCGGCCCATCTAGCCTCGGTCTCAAGCCTCATCTGTACTCGAGAATAGGGCCCTACCAGCCTGGTGATCAAGTTTGATTAACCCCCCTTGATAGAGTCGGGGACTGTACATGTGCATAAGATGATCAAGGGTGAAGGGACACCCCTCGATTTTGTTTATGAAGAAACAAAGAATAATCACTATCCTCTAGAAGGAAGGGTGAATTTGACCAAGGGTCACCTTGTACCCCTTGCAGAAGGCGATAATGATCTGGTCTAAGGGACCCAACATGAAGGGGTAAGTGTAAACACTTAAAAACCCTCCACATGGTAAGTAATTGATTTCTTAGGCGAAGGCACCACCACGTGCTTATCGGCCTAGTTTTAATCCTCTTTGACCTTGGAGAGAAGATTATCGATGATCGTACATATATATCTCGAGACCGGCTTGCATTGACCCAGTACCAAAGAAGTGTTTTCGACCTTGAAATCAGCAACAGTCGGGCACCCTGCAGGAATGAACTCTTCAGGATGCGTTTCCACTACAGCCCCGTCGCTGGCAGATCGTGACGAAGATGCGGTCTCCTTTTGTGGTACAGTCTTACAAGTTTTTGCCATTTTAGAGCAGAGATGAAGAAGAGGAAATTAAGAAGGTACGCTTAGTGGTTTGCAAAAGGTTCAAGAAATCTGGGTAAAAATGTTGGAGAGTGAAGAGATTTTTGAAGAACAAGAATAGGAGGAGCTTTGAACATAAAGGTTTAATGAATGAAAGTTGGGATATTTATAGTCTTCTAATGATGGTTCAGAACCCGTAACGGCTAACCAAAAACTAACAGGCATTTAATGCCTTGGTAACTGGACCGACGAGATGTTTCAGTAACCATTTGTCGCTTATGTTATGATCTATCGAAGCGGGATTCGGAAGTTCATATCATTGCTCGACATCTTCGGACCGAAAAATGAGGGGACTATGTGTTTACGGTCGAAACTGGGTTCGCTTCTTGTGTGACCAATCGAGACTAAAACATGACAGGTTAGAGCTCGATCTCGAGTTATATCAAATCGAGGTGCAAAGTGACATTGTTGAGCTTGTGACCTCGGAACCGAACAAGATCGAGACCTAACAAGATCGAGGGAAATTTTCCAATCCAAATAACAGAAGGACGAAATATCCGCGATCGATTGAAGATCACGGTAGAAATCCCAGCACGTATCAAGGAGAGGCCGATTAATTAGCAAAAGCATGAGATATTTTACCTTGTATAAAATTGTATCAAGAGTAGGACTCCCCTACTATATAAAGGGGGTCTGATCATTTGTAACACATTGCAATAAGCAGCACAAAGCAATATACTATCATTTCTAATTCTCATCATCTTGTTTTTCTGTTTATACATCAGTTGATGCATTTCTTGGTTCGAGGGTGATCGAACTCGAAGGCTAAGGTTGTTCAATTCTTGTGGTTTGCATCTATTCTTTTATCGTCAATTTCAATATCAATCTATTTTCTTAATTTGTATTACGTTGAATCACGTATTCTTAAAACCGAGTATAAATTCAATTGTTATCTGATTTTGAGGGTAAACAGACTTCAAGGTGGGTCAGCTAAACCTCCCTTATGAAGTCTCTATTAATCATATTCACTGCACACTTCATCATATGTAATATGCTAATTTCCGTTGTTGTTCATACATAATTGTGTGCTTTTATGCATGTGTACTGTTATAGGACAACTTCTCCAAAGTTTCACCGGCACTCAAATTGCTCGTATGTCACCCATAGTTCCACCTAACTACAAGCCACCCTTCTCTTGTCCCAGATTTCTTGTCACGATCGTGTGCTTGTGATGAAGCTTGCCTCTGAGGCTTAGCTTCTCCCCTTCTCCTGTGCCTAAGGCAGACCTACACATAAGACTGAGGGTACACCAGCACTCAAAAAGTTTCAGTATATACGTATAGATTTACATCTAGGAACTCCAATATATAAGAGTTGGCACTCGCCATCATAAGTGAGGAAGGGGGTCACTGTTAGAGGAAGACCCTGTTATGAATTTTGTGCATATTGAGTTCGAATTTTTTAAGAACCCAAGCTTTAAATTTCAATAATAGGGAACTCATATTCTCCTTATTCCTTTTGTGCTTTTCTTGTTTTCTTGTTTTTTTCTTTCCTCAAGTTGCGGAAGCTCTATTTTTGTCTTTTCTTGTTTTATTCTTTTTAATGACCGAGCCCTTTTGTTATTTTCAGGTTATTCCATTTTACCCACAACACTCTCTTCTATTGAATAGAAAGAGATAGACTACCCCTTACATTTTTGTAGGAAAACGATTAAATTCATTAGGATTGAGATGGGAAAAAAATTAAATTTAAAGGTCTACTTGTTAAGTAAAAAAAGCATATATCAAATTTGAATTATTCTTTTAATCAACTTACCAAAATTAATATAGGCACTTCCTTGACTTGTTTGAACTTTTTTGGGATTCCATTTAATATTTGTGTATAAAGAGATAGTATTTTTAATGGTACAGGCTAACTAAATAACATAAATTAATCAAAATTCAACTATCCAACAAAATGCACACCCTTGTGGTTTTTACACGGCGAGTGATAGATTTACATCAAAGACGGCAATGCACCATGACTTTTAAATCTTGGGTCCATCTCTGTCTGTGTCTCCCTTTTGATGTCAAGGTTTCAGCCTTGTCTTGCTGTCAGATATACATGTGGCACTTTTTATTGATTCTTGCTTGTGTTTCAAAGTTATAAGTCTATATTAGTATACATTTTTACTTTGAATATCAAAATATAAAATATGCATGTATAGTAAGTTTTAGTTTTAGTTATCCACCCTCTAGTTAGCTGATATCTAGCTTTAGAATATGAAAACTCGTTGAGGAAAATTATAAATGAATGACATTATTATTTATATAATTAGTGGTATTATTTAATTTTTAAGCTCTGCTCCAAGTTGTCATAATTATTACTCCCTCCATTCCAATTTATGTGAACATGTTTGACTGGGCACGGAGTTTAAGAAAAAATGAAGACTTTTTAAATTTGTGGTCCTAAACAAGCCAAAAGGGGTCCAAAATATTTGTGTAGTTTTAAAAGTTTCTCATTATGGGTAGAATTGGAAGTTTAAGATAAATTGTTTCCAAATTTAGAAATGGGTCATTCTTTTTGGAACGGACTAAGAAGGAAATAGGTTCACATAAACTGGAACGGAGGGAGTAAATTATTCCGTTTGATTGGTTTGTCTATATAAACAGAAAAGACGAAAAGCCTAAATCGAAAAAGTTCAAAATATGGTTAAACCAAACCCAAAATAGTTAGTACCCGGAACCTCCAAATTCTAGATCCGTCTCCGATTATAATAGTAGTTGATTGTTCTTGTTGGTATGTACTAGGGATTGAGTGATAAAATCATTTTTCATTTACTTATTAATATATTGGTGAGCACCGTTTAACCACTTCCTTAACCTATGGCCTAATCAATCTTTCATGATGTCATGCATGGGTTGCTTTCAGCACCAGTTACTTCACCACCCGCCCAGCCAGCTCGGGGTGGAGGTCAGTCAGCTAGGGGTCGCTCTAGAGGGGAAGGCAGATCAGGGGGTGGTCAGGCCCGTTTCTATGCCCTCAAGCCAGACCAGAAGTTATTTCTTCAGATGGTGTGATTACAGGTTTTGTCTCAGTTTGTCACAGAGATGCCTCTGTATTGTTTGACCCTGGTTCCACTTATTCATATGTTTGCTCGTATTTTGCCTATTTTTTGGATATGCCACATGCGTCTTTAGTTTTATCTGTTCATGTATCTACTCATGTGGGTGATACTATTGTTGTGGACTGCGTATATCGGTCATGTGTGGTGACTATTAGGGGTCTGGAGACCAGAGTAGATCTCTTGTTGCTTAGTATGGTCGATTTTGATGTGATATTGGGTATGGATTGGTTGTCTCCATGTCATGTTGTTCTAGATTATCATGCTAAGATCGTGACATTGGCGATGTCGGGATTTCTGAGGGTTGAGTGGAACGGTTCTATAGATTATGTACCTAGTAGGGTAATTTCATGTTTGAAAGCTCAGCGTATGGCTGAGAAGGGTTGCCTATCTTATTTGGCATTTGTGAGGGATGTTAGTGTAGAGACTCCTACCATTGATTCTGTTCCGGTGGTATGTGATTTTTTGTATGTGTTTCTTGCAGACCTGTCGGGCATGCCGCCTGACAGGGATATTGACTTTGATATTGATTTGGTGGCGGGCATTCAGCCCATTTCTATTCCAACGTATCGTATGGCACCGGCACAGTTGAAGGAGTTCAAGGTAGAACTTCCGGAACTCCTTGATAAGGGGTTTATTCGGCCTAGCGTATCACCTTGGGGTGTACCAGTTTTATTTGTAAAGAAGAAGGATGGTTCCATGAGGATGTGCATTGATTACAGGCGGTTGAACAAGGTCACAGTCAAGAACAAGTATCCTTTGCCTCGTATTGATGATTTGTTTATTCAGCTTTAGGGAGCGAGGGTGTTCTCCAAGATTGATTTGAGGTCCGGGTATCACTAGCTGAAGATTCAGGATTTGGATATTCTTAAGATAACTTTCAGGACCCGTTATGGCCATTATGAGTTCCTTGTAATGTCTTTTGGCAGACCAATGCCCCAACAGCATTCATGCATTTGATGAATAGTGTATTCTAGCCCTATTTGGACTCATTCGTTATTGTACTCATTGATGACATCCGAGCGTACTCTCGTAGCTAGGAGGAGCATGTTCAACACTTGATGGTTGTGTTACAAAGATTGACAGAGGAAATTCTTTATGAAAAGTTCTCCAAGTGCGAGTTTTGGCTCGGTTCAGTAGCATTCTTAGGGCACGTGGTGTCCAGTGAGGGTATTCGGGTGGATCCGAAGAAGATAGAGGCGGTGCAGAGTTGGCCTAGACCATCCTCAGCCACGGATATTAGGAGTTTCTTAGTTTGGCGGGCTATTACCGTTGCTTTGTAGAGGGATTTTCATCTATTGCATCGCCTTTGACCAAATTGACCAAAAAGGGTGCTCCTTTCAGGTGGTCAGACGAGTGTGAGGAGAGATTTCAGAAGCTCAAGACTGCTTTGACCATAACTCCAGTGTTAGTTCTGCCATCAACTTCAGGTTCTTACACTATGTATTGTGACGCCTTGAGGATAGGTATTGGATGTGTTCTGATGCAGGAGGGTAGGGTGGTTGCCTATGCCTTGCGCTAGTTGAAGACCCATGAGAAGCACTATCATGTCCATGATCTTAAGTTAGCAGCCATTGTTCACTCCTTAAAGATTTGGCGCCATTATTTATATGGGGTTCATTGTGAGATCTATACTGATCACCGGAGTCTGCAACATTTGTTTAAGCAAAAGGATCTTAATTTGCATCAGCGGAGATGGTTATAGCTTCTTAAGGACTATGATATCACTATTTCGTACCATCCGGGGAAGGCCAATATGGAGGCTGATGCTTTGAGTCACCGGGCGGAGAGTTTGGGGTGTTTAGCATATATTCTGGCAGCAGAGAGACTCTTGGAATTGGATGTTCAGGCCTTAGCGGGCCAGCTTGTTAGACTGGATATTTCGGAGCCGAGTCGGGTATTGGCTTGCGTGGTCTTCATGTCTTCTTTTTATGACCATATCAGGGAGCGTCAGTATGATGACTCCCACTTACTCGTACTTTAGTACAGGGTTCGGCAAGGTGATGCTAGGGACGTGACTATTGGTGATGGCGGTGTGTTGAGGATGCAGGGCCGGATATGTGTGCCTAATGTAGATGGGCTAAGGGAGGTGATTCTTGAGGAGGCCCATAGCTTGCGGTACTCCATCCATCCGGGTGTCGCGAAGATGTACCAGGATATGAGACAACACTATTGGTGGAGGCAGATGAAGAAGGATATAATTGGGTTTGTGGCTCGGTGTCTCAACTAACAGCAAGTTAAGTATGAACATCAGAGACCGGGTGGCTTGCTTCAGAGATTAGAGATCCCAGAGTGGAAGTGGGAGTGGATCACCATGGACTTCGTAATTGGGCTCCCATGGACGTCGAGGAAGTTTGATGCTATTTGGGTGATTGTGGATCAGCTGACAAGTCTGCGCACTTCATTCCAGTTGGTACTACTTACACTTTAGAGCGGTTGGTTGAGATTTATATCCGAAAGATTGTTCGCCTACATGGTGTCCCAGTTTCCATCATTTCAGATAGGGGCACTCAGTTTACATCGCAGTTTTGGAGGGTCGTGCAGCGAGAGTTGGGTACTCAGGTTGAGTTTAGCACGACTTTTTCACCCTTAAACGGATGGGCAGTCCGAGCGCACTATTCAGATATTGGAGGACATGTTGCGCTCTTGTGTCATTGACTTTGGGGGTTCATGGGATTAGTTTTTGCCTCTCGCAGAGTTTGCATATAACAACAATTAATAGTAGAGCATTCAGATGGCTCCGTACGAGGCTTTATATAGGAGGAGGTGTAGATCTCTAGTAGGATGGTTTGAACCGAGTGAGGCTAGGCTCTTGGGTACAGACTTGTTCCAAGATGCATTAGATAAGGTGAAATTGATTCAGGAGTGGCTTCGCACGACGCAGTCTAAGCAGAAGAGCTACGGGGACAAGAAGGTCTGTGATGTGTCTTTTATTGTTGGGGAGAAGTTTTTGCTGAAGGTATCACCCATGAAGGGTGTTATGAGGTTTGGGAAGAGGGGCAAGTTGAGCCCCCGGTTTATTGGGCCTTTTGAGGTGCTTCAGAGGATAGGGAATGTGGCTTATAAGCTTGCCTTGCCACCTAGATTGTCGAGTGTGCATGAAAGATCTGGAAGTATGTTGGCGATTCGTCCCATGTTTTGGACTTCAGCACGGTTCAGTTGGAGGGTGATATGACTTATGATGTGGAGCCGGTGACCATTTTGGATCGACAGGTTCGGAATTTGAGGTCAAAGGACATAGCATCAGTGAAGGTGCAATGGAGAGGTTAGCCTGTGGAGGAGGCCACCCGGGAGACCGAGCGGGAGATGCGGAGCAGATATCCACACCTATTTGAGAATTCAGGTATATTTCTAGACCCGTTCGAGGACGAACAGTTATTTAAAAGGGAGATGATGTAACGACCCGGCCGGTCGTTTCGAGAGTTATAGATCTGTTTTCTCTATTTCTGCTTCCTTTTGTGCTTTTCATCTATATTATGATATATCGGGTTAGTTGGTTCGGGTCTGTAGTGGTTTCTGAGTGAATTTGGATACTTAGTCTCTAAAGTAGAAGCTTAAGTTGGAAAAGTCAACCGGACATTGACTTATGTGTAAAAGACCGTGGATTTGAACTTTTTATGGTTCTGTTAGCTCCATTAGGCGATATTTGACTTGGGATCGTGTTCGGAATGAGATTTGGAGGCCCGTGGTAGAATTAGGCTTGAATTGGCGAAAGTTGGAATTTTGGCGAATTTGGTCGATTGTGGAAATTTTGATATCGGGGTCGGAATGGAATTTTGGAATTTGGAATAGGTTCGTGGTGTTATTTTTGACTTGTGTGTAAAATTTGAGGTCATTCGGACGTCGTTTAGCGGGTTTCAGCATCGTTGGTGGAATTTGGAAGTTTAGAAGTCCTTAGGCTTGAATCCGAGCGTAATTTGGTATTTTGAGGTTGTTTAAGTGATTCAAAGGTTAGAATAAGTTCGCATGGTGTTATATGACATGTTGGCATATTTGGTTGAGGTCCCGAGGGCCTCGAGTGAGTTTCGGGTGGCTAACGGATCAGTTTTTGCCTTGGTGAGATAGCTGATCTGCTGTTGTATTTTGGTTCTGGTTTCCTCTTACGCATTCGCGAGAAGGGCCTCGCGTTCGCGAAGAGTGTTTCTGAGATGAAGAATTTTTGTTCTACGTGTTCGCGAAGGTGAGGACGTGAACGTGATGGGTAGGGCAGCGTGTGGATCGCGAATGCGTGGGTGGTGTTGCGTTCGCGAAGAGGAGTAAGGCTGTTGGGGACCCCAGGTCCTTGGTCTACTCATTCGTGAGGTGAGGGTCGCGTTCGCGAAGGTTTGAGCTGGTAAGGCATCGTGGTCGTGAGTGGTAGATCGCGTTCGCATAAAAGGGATTTCTGGGCTGAGGTAGTTGTGCTTCGCGAACGCGAGGGTACTTCCGCGTTCGTGAAGAAGGAAATCTGGGCAGCAATGTTAAATTTCAAAATCAAGTGTTTGTGCCCATTTTTCATAATTTGAGCTAGAGACCACGAATTTAAGCGATATTTGAAGGGATTTTCAGGGAGTTGATTGGGGTAAGTGTTTCTCACTTAGTTTTGGTTAAATTTCATGATTATATCTTGAATTTTATCATCTAAATTGTGATTTGGGGTGAAAATTTGGGATTAAAGTGGAAGAGTTCTTGAGATGGAATTATGAGGTTTTGAAGGGGATTTTGTTGTTGGATTTTGGTAAATTTGGTAGGGTTAGAACCGTGAGTGAATGGGCTTTCGGATTTTGTGACTTTTGTCAAATTCCGAGACGTGGGCCCGGGGGCCGGGACTGAGCCAATTTTAGGTTTTGAGTCTAATTTAGTAGTTTTCTTGTGGAATTGATTCCTTTAGCATATATTAATGGTATTGTACTGCTTGTGGCTAGATTCAGGATGCTCAGAGGCCGATTCGAGAGCCAAGGGCATTGCCGGGTAGAGATTTGCTCGGATTGAGGTAAGTAACGGTTGTAAATCTAGTCCTGAAGGTGTGAAACCCCGGATTTGTGTGTCATGTGACTATTTGGAGGTGACACACATGCTAGGTGACAGGCATGTGGGTGTGCACCGTTTGGGGATTGTGACTTGGTTCGTCCCGTAGCAGCTGTAAAGTTGAACAACCTGTTGAAGCTATATTATCCTCATGTGTTTTACAAAGATTTGTTGTAAATCATGCTAGATACCATGTCTAGGCCTTATGCCAATATTGTTTAGACCCTTGGAGGTCTTTTCTTACTATCCGCTCACTGATTTTGGTTGATAATCTATACTCAGTCATGTTCATGCATTGTTATATCATAGCTCAGTCTCTATTACTTTATTTGATGCATCATATCAATGTTGTTTGGGCTGATTACTTGATTTCTGAGAGCCCGTGAGACTGGAGAGATTATAACTGAGTGAGGCTGAGGGCCTGATTGTGAGGACATTTATGGGATCGGGCTGCACGCCGTAGCATGTTTCATTGATTTTGCCATGATGGACATTGATATAGCGCTTGGGCTGAAGGAGTCCCTCTGGAGTCTGTACACACCCCCAGTGAGCGCAGGTACCTACTGAGTGCGAGTGCCGAGTGCTAAGTGATTGGGAGGCATGAGTAATTGCGAGGTTGGAGTGACTGGAAGGACTGAGTGATGTTTTTGCTCGAGGGGCGGTATATGATTTCATCCTTTGTGCTCATAGCTGCTGTGAGTCCTTGTTTGAGAACTGTTGAAAGATATTTTTATTGGTTTTACCTGAACTGGATTTAAACAAGCTGATTTGACTTAAACACTGGTTTTTAAATCATGTTGTACTTTACGGAATATTTGTGATATGAACTATACTTGCATTTAGCTCGTCACTACTTCTCAGCCTATTTTTATTTCTGTTATTTACTGAGTTGGTGTACTCACGTTACTCCCCGCACCTCGTGTGCAGATCCAGGCATTTCTGGCCATGGTAGCGGTTGTTGATATATATTCAGTAGCGGATCATTGGATATAGCAAGGTAGTTTCCTGGCGATCACAACCCTATTTTTCTTCTTCCTTATCTTCCCCTTAGTTGTATTGGTCTATCCCAAACTATGCTAGTCTTGATGTTATCAGATAGTTTGTAGTAGTTGTTCATGACTTAGTGACACCCCGATGTCGGGCTATCTTTTCCGCATTCTATTTTTATTTTGGTTTGAACTCTTTTATGAATACTCTAGTAAAGTAAAGCTTTGGAAATGTGCCATCACGAAATATCGATGTATTTTGGAAATGTGTCGGCTTGCCTAGTACCACGATAGGTGCCATCACGGCGGGTTAGGTTTTGGGTCATGACAAGTTTTACTTCTTGTATTTGCATTATGATTTTCTAGCTTATTTATGTCTACTCCTATAACTTAAGTTTTTAGTTTTATGACATATATAATGAGGGTATAGTCGTTGAAGTTTTTTGCAAGCAATCAAATCTCTGCATTAGTGTCTCCTCCCCTCCTGGTACCACGTTGTCTTTCTTTCAATCATTGTTCTCTATTAATACAAGCAAGCTTTCATTCAGTTCTCTCGCTACAAATTATGATCCAGACATTGGCGTTCTCGCACGGCACTGACAGTCAAGTCTAGCATGCGGAGGGGTCCTTCGACTGGCGAAAAGTAAGCACACGGAAGTTAGTTGCTTTGCCTTACGTCGCCCTTCCCAGGTATCTCAGGAAGGCAACACACAACAATACCCAAGTCAAACGTGTGATATGGATATTTAAAATAAATTATTTTATGCGTACTGTTTTTTAAAAAAAATATACTAAAATTTAGCAACAATAGAGCATGCACACTGATTGTGGATGAAATTTTACCCTCTTAATACTTATAGCCGTGAAGACAGAGAAAAAACAAACAAAGAAAAATGAAAAAAAAAGGGATCTCAAATTTGTAGCATTAAAGTATTAGTACTAGAAAGTAGAAAGTATCAAAGAAATTAAATCTCGAATTGGAAAATGTACTTTATAAGATAAGAAATTTGTTTTTTTTCCTATTTGAGAAAAGAGCTCGTGTCAGTATGCACTTCTGGGAGGATTACAACAACAACAACAACCCAATGGGATCCCACAAATGAAATCTGTGGAGTGTAATTTGTACGCAAACCTTACCTCTACCCTGGAGAGCAGAGCTGATTAATGCTTCAAATATCAGAGTACTTGCACTTTTTAAACTGGAAGGATGAAAAATGAGTGGGAGTTACAAAATAAAAGTTAAAGCCAAATGTGCATATAAAATGCTGAAAATGATGAGTTAAATTTATTTAGCTAACTCAATAAAAAACAAATAACTATTACAAATTTATATGAAGAATAATAAATTGACAATTGCCTGCTTATTTATAAAAATATTTGTTCAGGTTGTACAATAGAAATTAAATCATATAAAAATAAAACACTCATAAGTGAACATGAAAATGTGACGTTGAGCCTGAAAGTTTTAAGTTTTGAAATTTATCTCATCCAAAAACATTATATTATACGTAAAAAAGAAAAATAGAACACAAACATTATTTAGAATTGAGAATTGAGACAAACAAAATAAAGCGAGAATTCAAATTATTCACAAAAGAAATTAATTTTTCAATTCAAAAGTGAAGGAAGTTATTTATTCTCTTTTAGAGATAACCTTTTTGATAAAGTCGATTTCTTAAAGATGTATTCTACCAAATACTTACTCTCTTAATATTATGCCTGAGAATAGAAGAAAAAAAAAAGAAAGATTTCAAAGCTGTATTTGAAATAGAATTTATTTTGTTCCTATATTAGAAAGAATCTCGTGTCAGCATGATGAATTTACTGACTACAACAACAACAACAATCCATTGAGTTCTCGCAAGTGGGGTCTGGGGAGGGTAGAGTATACGCAGACCTTACCCCTACTCCGAAGAGTATAGGTAGCCTATTTCCGAAAGACCATCAGCTCAAGAAGACTAAAAGAGACATTATATTAGTACCATCATTAGAATCATAGGAAATGCATTTAACTTATATACCCAGTATCCCACTTGTGTTTTGCCAATGTGGGACTCTATCTTAAGTCTAGGGTGTTACATACACACACTCTTATGGACTCAGCGTCCTCGCCGAGGTTTGCCCCACCGCATGGGATTAGCCTAGACTCAGCACTAAGGTTTACCCCGCCTAACCGGGATTTGCCTAAGCTCAGTTGAAAACTAACCCACCATCAACATGGTTGACACAAGAATGGATCTGATACCATTTGTAGCAGACTAACCCGCTAGTGATATTTTTTGCTCTAGGCTTAGGCCTTCACGGATTTAAAATGCGTCACTAGGGTCTAAGACTTGTTAACTTATATACCCAGCATAACTCTTGGGTTTTTCCGATGTGAGCCTCTGTCTAAAATCTGGGGTGTTACATCATCATTATGGAATGAAGAAAAAAAAAAGTTAAATAATACAACAAAAATTTCTTTGTTTTTCATCTCTGATTTATCTTTAGGATAGGAAACACACCAATAATTAAGAAGGGGTATAGGGGACGCATATACACCAAGAATTCTATATATATGCACCAAGAACTATTTCTTACTTACAAAAGCTATACAAATTCAAAAAAAAAGAAAAAGAGAGAACTAGAGTTTTAAAAAAGAGAGAAGCATAACAGAATGAGCGCTTCAAGTTCATCGAACATTTCCAATGAAGATTATTGGAAATTGTTTCGTGGAATATCATTGACTGTTATGAGAAAAATACATTTAGAAAATAGGCTATAGAAGAGTACCTACGGATGCACAAACCTCACTTGGTAATACAGCAAGAGAGTGAAATGCACATCAAATGGAAAACTAGCACTAAAAATGAAAACTTGGTGTTACTATAGGACAAAGAACGCATCAACTGTGATAGATATCACCAAGAAAACGCTAGAGAGATTGATAAATATATTTTGTCAAATATTCAGCTGGTTAAATATCCATCGGTTAAGTTTAAATTTCATGGAGTTTATGGAGATCTAACATATGGTCTAGATTTAGACCTATTAAAATTGACACTACATCCTGAATCACGTAATAAGTTATATGATACATCATGAGCTATGATCGGGCTATGCTAATCTAACCCGCCATAGAGAGAAGCATCAGATTTCCAAATACAAAAGAGCAGATGAGTAACTTCATTAATTTTACGGCTAGCCCCGGTAGTTTAGATTTAGATTTTAGCTCCTTTACATATGGAGATACCAAATCACCACAAAGATTATCCAAACAAAGCGAGAATTCAAATTATTTACAAAATAAATTAATTTTTCAATTCATAAGTGAAGGAAGTTATTTGTTCTCTTTTAGAGATAACCTTTTTGATAAAGTAGATTTCTTAAAGATGTATTCTACCAAAAACTTACTCTCTTAATATTGTACCTGATAATAGAAGAAAGAAAATAAAGACAGATTACAAAGCTGTATTTGAAATGGAATTTATTTTGTTCCAATATTAGAAAGAATCTCGTGTCAGCATGATGCATTTACTGACTACAACAACAACAACCCATTAGGTTCTCACAAGTGGAGTCTGAGGAGAGTAGAGTGTACGCAGACCTTACCCCTACTCCGAAGAGTATAGGGAGCCTGTTTTCGAAAGACCATCGGGTGAAGAACACGAAAAGAGACATTATATTAGTACCATCATTAGAACCATAGGAAATGCATTTATTGAATATATTTATGAAAGAAGAGGTAAAAGTTTGGTTTCACCAACTGTGATTTATCTTTAGCCTTGTGAAGAAATATAGAATGGTCATGTCATAGCGAGGGCTCAAGTCAAGTTTTACATACACCCCCTCTTATGGACTTAGCGTCCTTGCTGAGGTTGTCCCACCACATCAGATTCACCTACACTCAACTCTGAGGTTTGCCTCGCCTAACCGAGATTTTCCTAAACTACGTTGAACTCTGACCCAACATCGGCAAGGCTAACACAAAAGTGGCTCTATTACCATTTGTAACAGGCCAGCCTGGTAGTGATATTGTCCGCTCTGGGCCTAGTCACTCACGGGTTTAAAATGCGTTACTAAGGTCTATGGCTTGTTAACTTACATACCCAACATCACCCTTATGTTTTGACGATGTGGGACTCTATCTTATGTCTGGGGTGTTACATACACTCCCTCTTATGGACTCAGCGTCCTCGCCGAGATTTGCCCCCACCGCATGGGATTTGCCTAGACTCAGCACTAAGGTTTACCCTGCCTAACCGGGATTTGCCTAAACTCAGTTGAACACTAACCCACCATCAACATGGCTAACACAAAAATGGCTCTGATACCATTTGTAGCAGACCAACCCGCTAGTGATATTTTCCGCTCTAGGCTTAGGCCTTCACGGATTTAAAATGTGTCACTAGGGTCTAAGGCTTGTTAACTTATATATCCAGCATCACTCTTGTGTTTTTCTGATATGGGACTCTGTCTAAAGTCTTGGGTGTTATATCATCATTATGGAATGGAGAAAAAAAATTAGTTAAATAATACAATTGGAAATTCTTTGTTTTTCATCTCTGATTTATCTTTAGGATAAGAAACACACCAATAATTAAGAAGGGGTGTAGGGGACGCATATACACCAAGTATTCTATATATATGCATCAAGAACCATTTCTTACTTACAAACGCTATACAAATTCAAAAAAAAAGAGAACTAGAGTTTAAAAAAAGAGAGAAGCATAACAGAATGAGCGCTTCAAGTTCATCGAACATTTCCAATGAAGATTATTGGAAATTGTTTCGTGGAATGTCAGTCACTGTTATGAGAACAATACACTTTAAAAAGAGGCTATAAAAGCATACCTACGGATGCACAAACATCACTTGGTAATACTGCAAGATTGTGAAATGCACATCAAATGGAAAACTAGCACTAAACATGAAAACTTGGTGTCACTATGGGACAAAGAACACATCAAGTGTGATAGATATCACCAAGAAAACGCTAGAGGGATTGATAAATATATTTTGGCAAATATTCAGCTGGTTAAATATCCATCGGTTAAGTTCAAATTTTATGGAGTTTATGGAGATCTAACATATGGTCTAGATTTAGAACCATTAAAATTGACACCACATCTTGAGTCACGTAATAAGTTATATGATACATCATGGGCTATGATCGGGCTATGCTAATCTAACCCGCCCAATAGAGAGAAGCATCAGATCTCTAAATAAAAAAGAGCAGATGAGTAACTTCATCAATTTTATGGCTAGCCCCGGCATTTTAGATTTAGATTTAGATTTTAGTCCCTTTACAAATGGAGATACAAAATCACCACAAAGATTATCCAAATAAAGCGAGAATTCAAATTATTTACAAAAGAAATTAATTTTTCAATTCATAAGTGAAGGACGTTTTTTGTTCTCTTTTAGAGATAACTTTTTTGATAACGTAGATTTCTTAAAGATGTATTCTACCAAAAACTTACTATCTTAATATTGTACCTGAGAATAGAAGAAAGAAAAAAAAGAAAGATTTCAAAGCTGTATTTGAAATGGAATTTATTTTGTTCCAATATTAGAAAGAATCTCGTGTCAGCATGATGCATTTACTGACTACAACAACAACAACCCATTAAGTTCTCACAAGTGGAGTCTGAGGAGGGTAGAGTGTACGCAGACCTTACCCCTACTCCGAAGAGTATAGGGAGCCTGTTTTCGAAAGACCATCGGCTCAAGAACACGAAAAGAGACATTATATTAGTACCATCATTAGAACCATAGGAAATGCATTTACTGAATATATTTATGAAACAAGAGTTAAAAGTTTGGTTTCACCAACTATGATTTATCTTTAGCCTTGTGAAGAAATATAGAATGGTCGTGTCATAGTGAGGGCTCAAGTCAAGTTTTACATACACCCCCTCTTATGGACTTAGCGTCCTCGCTGAGGTTTGTCCCACCACATCAGATTCGCCTACACTCAACTCTGAGGTTTGCCTCGCCTAACCGAGATTTTCCTAAACTAAGTTGAACTCTGACCCAACATCGGCAAGGCTAACACAAAAGTGGCTCTATTACCATTTGTAACAGGCCAGCCCACTAGTGATATTGTCCGCTCTACGCCTAGGCCCTCACGGGTTTAAAATGCATCACTAAGGTCTATGGCTTGTTAACTTATATATCCAGCATCACCCTTTTGTTTTGCCGATGTGGGACTCAATCTAAAGTTTGGGTGTTACATACACTCCCTCTTATGGACTCAGCATCCTCGTCGAGGTTTGCCTCCACCGTATGGGATTTGCCTAGACTCAGCACTTAGGTTTGCCCCGCCTAACCAGGATTTGCCTAAACTCAGTTGAACACTAACCCACCATCAACATGAATAACACAAGAATGGCTTCGATACCATTTGTAGCAGACCAACCCGCTAGTGATATTATCCGCTTTGGGCTTAGGCTTTCACGGATTTAAAATGCGTCACTAGGGTTTATGGCTTGTTAACTTATATACCCAATATCACTCTTGGGTTTTGCCAATGTGGGACTCTGTCTAAAGTCTTGGGTGTTACATCATCATTATGGAATGGAGAAAACAAATAAGTTAAATAATATAACTGGAAATTATGTGTTTTTCATCTCTAATTTATCTTTAGGATAGGAAACACACCAATAAATAAGAATGGGTGTAGGGGAAGCATGTACACCAAGAATTCTATATATATGCACCAAGAACTATGTCTTACTTACAAAAGCTATACAAATTCAAAAAATAAAGAGAACTAGAGTTTGAAAAAAGAGAGAAGCATAACAGAATGAGTGCTTCAAGTTCATCAAACATTTTCAATGAAGATTATTGGAAATTGTATCGTGGAATGTCAGTCACTATTATGAGAAAAATACATTTAGAAAAGAGGCTATAGAAGCGAACCTACGGATGCACAAACCTGACATAGTAATACTGCAAGAGTGTGAAACGCACATCAAATGAAAAACTAACACTAAACATGAAAACTTGGTGTTACTATGGGACAAAGAACGCATCAACTATGATATATATCACCAAGAAAACGCTAGAGGGATTGATAAATATATTTTGGCAAATATTCAGCTGGTTAAATATCCATCGGTTAAGTTCAAATTTCATGGAGTTTATGGAGATCTAATAGATGATCTAGATTTAGAACCATTAAAATTGACACCACATCCTGAGTCACGTAATAATTTATATGATACATCATGACCTATGATCGGGGGATGCTAATCTAACCCCGCCCAATAGAGAGAAGCATCATATCTCCAAATACAAAAGAGCAGATGAGTAACTTCATCAATTTTACGGCTAGCCCCGATATTTTAGATTTAGATTTCAGCCCCTTTACATATGGAGATACCAAACCACCACAAAGATTATCCAAACTTGATAGGATAATCTGCACTTCGAAATTTTACACTTCATTTGAACATGTAACACCAACTATTCTAGGAAGCGTCATTTGAGACCATATGCCGATAAAGTTGAGATTGGCATGCCCAGGTAAAGTTGCACAAGTGGAGAAGAAACATTTGGTATCCAAATAGGCACTATGTTAGAATTAAGTCCAATTACAGTTGTGTTGGTTTTGAGTACGAGATTGGCAGTTCTCTTCTCTTCCACCCCCCCCTTTGTGGGCCATGAAAAGAGCACATCTACTAATGCTTTCAATTAGGGGTGTTCGTAAGAACCAAAAAAATCGAACCAAACCAACCAAAAAAATCAATACTTTTTAGGTTTGGTTTGTTTTTGATTTTGAATATTAAAACCGATCAAATTTGGTTTGGTTTTTGTTTTAATAAAAAAATAACCGAAAAACTAAACCAAACTGACTATAAAAGCAACTATTTAAATTTGTTATTACACTTATATATATATATATGTGTGTGCGTGTGTGTTTGTGTGTGTGTTTGTTTATATAATATTTCTTAAATTTTATGGTACATATTAGTCATATGTATTTTTAGTCTAGTTCTTTACTATTATAATAATCTAATTCTTTGTCTTTACATTCTAGTTTTATTGGTAGTTTTCTTTTACTAAGTATAAGAATTTATTTCATGTTAAAAATAATTGATTTTTAATTGAGTACTTAAATTCTTCATCACTATTTGATTCGATTATCATCAATATATCTTGAAAATGATAGATTTCTCAAAGAGCAATTGAATTGTTAGTGTTACATTGAAAATGTAGTTTTCGGAATATGTGTTTGGTAGTGTATGTCTCATATGTGAGGAAAAAAATGATAAATAACTGAAAAAACCGAAAAACTGACAAAAACCGACATAAACCGAATAGATAAAAAACCGACTCAATTGGTTTGGTTTGGTTTCAATATTTGAAAAACCCACTCACTTGGTTTGGCTTATTTTTAGGAAAACCCCGACTCAAACTGAACCATGAACACCCTAGCTATGTCATAGCGAGGGCTCAAGTCAAGTTTTCATATTTCCAAAAGTCAGCTCTGAAGAAAGGTGTAAGCAAATTTACAAGTAGATGAAAACACCGGTTGCGGTAATATATTACCCTCTTAATATTGTACCTTAGAAGATAAAGTATATAAAAAATACAGTAAAGAGAACAAAGGAAGATCTCAAATCTTTTACATTAAAGTTCTAGAGTACTACAAAGTATCAAAGAAAGGTGAAGATGTACTTCATATGAAGTGAAATTTATTTGGTTCCTATTTTAGAAAGGAGCAGTCTACATCTGTAACACCCCAGACTTTAGACGGAGTCTCACGTCGGCAAAACACAAGGGTTGTATCAGAGCCCTCTTGTGTTCTGGCGATGTGGGACTCTATCTAAAGTCTTGGGTGTTACATACACCCCCTCTTATGGACTCAACATCCTCACTGAGATTTTTCCCACCGCATGGGATTCGCCTACACTCAGCACTGAGGTTTGGCCCGCCTAACAGAGATTTTCCTAAACTAAGTTGAACTCTGACCCAACATCGGCAAGGTTGATACAAAAGTGGCTCTGATACCATTTGTAACAGACCAGCCCGCTAGTGATATTGTTCGCTCTGTGCCTAGGCCCTCACGGGTTTAAAACACGTCACTAAGGTCTAAGGCTTGCTAAATTATATACCCAGCATCCCTCTTGTGTTTTGCCTATGTGGGACTCTATCTAAAGTCCGAGGTGTTACATACACCCCCTCTTAAAGACTCAGTGGCATCGCTAAGGTTTGACCCACCACATGTGATTCGCCGAGACTCAGCACTGCCCCACCTAACTGGGATTTCCCTAAAGTCAATTGAACTCTAACCCACCATCAACATGGCTGACAAAATAGTGGCTTTGATACTATTTGTAGCAGACCATCCCGAGAGTGATATTGTCCGCTCCGGGCTTAGGCCTTCACGGATTTAAAATGTGTCACTAGGGTCAAACGCTTGTTAACTTATATACCCACCATCACTATTGTATTTTCCTGATGTGGGACTCTGTCTAAAGTCTGGGGTGTTACATCATCATTATGGAATGGAGAAAAAAAAATAAGTTAAATAATACAACTTGAAATTCTGAGTTTTTCAGCTCTGATTTATCTTTAGGATACGAAACACACCAATAATTAAGAAGTGGTGTAGGGGATGCATATACACCAAGAACTCTATATATATGCATCAAGAACTTTTTCTTACTTACAGACGCTAAACAAATTCAAAAAACAAAGAACTATATTTTGTAAAAAGAGAGAAGCATAATAGAATGAGCTCTTCAAGTTCATCGAACATTTCCAATGAAGATTATTGGAAAATGTTTCGTGGAATATCAGTCACTATTATGAGAAAAATTAATTTAAAAAAGAGGCTATAGAAGCGTATCTACGGATGCACAAACCTCACTTGGTAAAACTGCAAGAGTGCGAAACGCACATCAAATGGAAAACTAGCACTAAACATGAAAACTTGGTGTTACTATGGGACAAAGAACGCATCAACTATGATATATATTTTAGATATCACAAAGAAAATGCCACAGGGATTGGCAAATATATATCGGCAAATATTGAGCTGGTTAAATATCCATCAGTTAAGTTCAAATTTCATGGAGTTTATGGAGATCAAATATGTGGTCTAGATTTAGAACCATTAAAATTGACACCACATCCTGAGTCACGTAATAATTTATATGATACATCATGACCTATGATCGGGGATGCTAATCTAACCGGCCCATCAGAGAGATGTATCAGATCTCCAAATACAAAACAACAGATAAGTAGCTTCATCAATTTTACGGCTAGCCCCGATATTTTAGATTTAGATTTCAGTACCTTTACATATGGAGATACCAAATCACCTCAAAGATTATCCAAACTTGATAGGATAATCTGCAATTCGAAATTTTACACTTCATTTGAACGTGTAACACCAACGATTCAAAGAAGCGACATTTCGGACCATATACCGATAAAGTTGAGGTTGGGTCGCCGAGGTAAAGTTGCACAAGTGGAGAAGAAACTTTTGGTATCCAAATAGGCACTATCTGAGAATTAAGTTCAATTGCAGTTGTGTTGGTTTTGTGAAACTACGATATTGAGGTTTGCCCCGCCGCACGGAATTCACCTAGACTCAGCACTAAGGTATACCCCACCTAACTGGAATTTGCCTAAACTCAGTTGAACTCTGACCCACCATCAACATGGCTGACAAAATAGTGGCTCTGATCCCATTTGTAGCAGACCATCCCGAGAGTGATATTGTCCGCTCCGGGCCTAGGCCTTCACGGATTTAAAATGTGTCACTAGGGTCAAACGCTTGTTAACTTATATACCCACCATCACTATTGTATTTTCCTGATGTGGGACTCTGTCTAAAGTTTGGGGTGTTACATCATCATTATGGAATGGAGCAAAAAAACAAGTTAAATAATACAACTTGAAATTCTGAGTTTTTCAGCTCTGATTTATCTTTAGGATGCGAAACACACCAATAATTAAGAAGTGGTGTAGGGGATGAATATACACCAAGAACTCTATATATATGCATCAAGAACTTTTTATTACCTACAGACGCTAAACAAATTCAAAAAACAAAGAACTATATTTTGTAAAAAGAGAGAAGCATAATAGAATGAGCTCTTCAAGTTCATCGAACATTTCCAATGAAGATTATTGGAAAATGTTTCGTGGAATATCAGTCACTATTATGAGAAAAATTAATTTAAAAAAGAGGCTATAGAAGCGTATCTACGGATGCACAAACCTCACTTGGTAAAACTGCAAGAGTGCGAAACGCACATCAAATGGAAAACTAGCACTAAACATGAAAACTTGGTGTTACTATGGGACAAAGAACGCATCAACTATGATATATATTTTAGATATCACAAAGAAAACGCCACAGGGATTGGCAAATATATATCGGCAAATATTGAGCTGGTTAAATATCCATCAGTTAAGTTCAAATTTCATGGTGTTTATGGAGATCAAACATGTGGTCTAGATTTAGAACCATTAAAATTGACACCACATCCTGAGTCACGTAATAATTTATATGATACATCATGACCTATGATCGGGGATGCTAATCTAACCGGCCCATCAGAGAGATGTATCAGATCTCCAAATACAAAACAACAGATAAGTAGCTTCATCAATTTTACGGCTAGCCCCGATATTTTAGATTTAGATTTCAGTACCTTTACATATGGAGATACCAAATCACCTCAAAGATTATCCAAACTTGATAGGATAATCTGCAATTCGAAATTTTACACTTCATTTGAACGTGTAACACCAACGATTCAAAGAAGCGACATTTCGGACCATATGCCGATAAAGTTGAGGTTGGGTCGCCGAGGTAAAGTTGCACAAGTGGAGAAGAAACTTTTGGTATCCAAATAGGCACTATCTGAGAATTAAGTTCAATTGCAGTTGTGTTGGTTTTGTGAAACTACGATATTGAGGTTTGCCACGCCGCACGGAATTCACCTAGACTCAGCACTAAGGTATACCCCACCTAACTGGGATTTGCCTAAACTCAGTTGAACTCTGACCCACCATCAACATGGCTGACAAAATAGTGGCTCTGATACCATTTGTAGCAGACCAGCCCGAGAGTGATATTGTCCGCTCCGGGCCTAGGCCTTCACGGATTTAAAATGTGTTACTAGGGTCAAACGCTTGTTAACTTATATACCCACCATTACTATTGTATTTTCCTGATGTGGGACTCTGTCTAAAGTTTGGGGTGTTACATCATCATTATGGAATGGAGAAAAAAAACAAGTTAAATAATACAACTTGAAATTCTGAGTTTTTCAGCTCTGATTTATCTTTAGGATGCGAAACACACCAATAATTAAGAAGTGGTGTAGGGGATGCATATACACCAAGAACTCTATATATATGCATCAAGAACTTTTTCTTACTTACAGACGCTAAACAAATTCAAAAAACAAAGAACTATATTTTGTAAAAAGAGAGAAGCATAATAGAATGAGCTCTTCAAGTTCATCGAACATTTCCAATGAAGATTATTGGAAAATGTTTCGTGGAATATCAGTCACTATTATGAGAAAAATTAATTTAAAAAAGAGGCTATAGAAGCGTATCTACGGATGCACAAACCTCACTTGGTAAAACTGCAAGAGTGCGAAACGCACATCAAATGGAAAACTAGCACTAAACATGAAAACTTGGTGTTACTATGGGACAAAGAACGCATCAACTATGATGTATATTTTAGATATCACAAAGAAAACGCCACAGGGATTGACAAATATATATCGGCAAATATTGAGCTGGTTAAATATCCATCAGTTAAGTTCAAATTTCATGGAGTTTATGGAGATCAAACATGTGGTCTAGATTTAGAACCATTAAAATTGACACCACATCCTGAGTCACGTAATAATTTATATGATACATCATGACCTATGATCGGGGATGCTAATCTAACCGGCCCATCAGAGAGATGTATCAGATCTCCAAATACAAAACAACAGATAAGTAGCTTCATCAATTTTACGGCTAGCCCCGATATTTTAGATTTAGATTTCAGTACCTTTACATATGGAGATACCAAATCACCTCAAAGATTATCCAAACTTGATAGGATAATCTGCAATTCGAAATTTTACACTTCATTTGAACGTGTAACACCAACGATTCAAAGAAGCGACATTTCGGACCATATGCCGATAAAGTTGAGGTTGGGTCGCCGAGGTAAAGTTGCACAAGTGGAGAAGAAACTTTTGGTATCCAAATAGGCACTATCTGAGAATTAAGTTCAATTGCAGTTGTGTTGGTTTTGTGAAACTACGATATTGAGGTTTGCCCCGCCGCACGGGATTCACCTAGACTCAGCACTAAGGTATACCCCACCTAACTGGGATTTGCCTAAACTCAGTTGAACTCTGACCCACCATCAACATGGCTAACAAAATAGTGGCTCTGATACCATTTGTAGCAGACCAGCCCGCTACTGATATTGTCCGCTCTGGACCTAGGCCTTCACGGATTTAAAACATGTCACTAGGGTCTAATGCTAGTTAACTTATATACCCAGCATCACTCTTGTGGTTTTCCGATGTGTGACTCTGTCTAAAGTTTGGGGTGTTACATCATCATTCTGGAATGGAGAAAAAAAACAAGTTAAATAATACAACTTGAAATTCTGGGTTTTTCAGCTCTAATTTATCTTTAGGATAGGAAATACACCGATAATTAAGAAGGGGTGTAGGGGATGCATATACATCAAGAATTCTATATATATGCATCAAAAACCATTTCTTACTTATAGACGCTATATAAATTCAAAAAAAAAGAACTAGAGTTTGAAAAAAGAGAGAAGCATAACAGAATGAGCGCTTCAAGTTCATCGAACATTTCCAATGAAGATTATTGGAAATTGTTTCGTGGAATGTCAGTCACTGTTATGAGAAAAATACATTTAAAAAAGAATCTATAGAAGCGTACCTACGGATGCACAAACATCACTTGGTAATACTGCAAGAGTGTGAAATGCACATCAAATGGAAAACTAGCACTAAACATGAAAACTTGGTGTTACTATGGGACAAAGAACGCATCAAATGTGATAGATATTACCAAGAAAACGCTAGTGGGATTGATAAATATATTTTGGGAAATATTCAGCTGGTTAAATATCCATCGGTTAAGTTCAAATTTTATGGAGTTTATGGAGATCTAACATATGGTCTAGATTTAGAACCATTAAAATTGACACCACATCCTGAGTCACGTAATAAGTTATATGATACATCATGAGCTATGATCGGGCTATGCTAATCAAACCGCCCAATAGAGAGAAGTATCAGATCTCCAAATACAAAAGAGCAGATGAGTAACTTCATCAATTTTACGGCTATCCCCGGTATTTTAGATTTAGATTTCAGACCTTTTACATATGGAGATATCAAATCACCACAAAGATTATCCAAACTTGATAGGATAATCTGCACTTCGAAATTTTACACTTCATTTGAACGTGTAACACCAACGATTCTAGGAAGCGACATTTCGGACCATATGCCGATAAAGTTGAGGTTGGCTCGCCGAGGTAAAGTTGCACAAGTGGAAAAAATAAATTTAGTATCCAAATAGGCACTATGTGAGAATTAAGTCCAATTGCAGTTGTGTTGGTTTTGTGAAACTACGAGATTGATAGTTCTCTTCTCTTCACTCCCCCCCTCCCCCCCCCATTTTTTTCCTGGGCCATGAACAGTGGACTTCTACTAATGCTTTCAATCTCAAATGCAGAATAAGTGCATAAAGTACTTAATTTGTCGAATGCTGCTATTATCTTTTTAGTTTATGTTATTTTGTTACTTTTCATTCATTCCCTTCTTTGATTTAGTTAATGATGCATGATACTTTATTAGTTTTAAATGCTTTAATCATGTCTTGTATACGAGGACTAATATTTCTCCATCCAAGTATGATTGTATTTGCGTTAATGTGCATCTCTAATTTTAAATAGCAATCTGTAATTACTAGATCACTTTGTTCAAATGACCTTTTGATTGAAATATGATCCTATTTTCTGTAAATTGGACTTCAGTGTTGTTGGCATTACCTTCTTGCCACTAAATACTTGTGCTCTCTATAATTCACAAGTGGTCAAAATGTTAGAAGCCATATACAAACAGGCCAGTCCATATGTTATTTCACTCTACTATGCTCAAGCCTGTGTTTGAAGAAGTTATCGTTAGGATTGGACCAAGCTTATAGTTAAGATAATTCTTCATTCAAATTTATAACACACTCTTTTAAAAAATAATAATATAAATATACGAATTAAAGCTTATTTCAAGGACTTCCTGGTATAAAATGAAGAGTTTATGTTTTGCCCTCTAGTTATGTCAGAAGTTGATACATATCAAGTTAAGTTGACCTCTAACACAAATCATAATTACTTTGATATGATAACTTATAAAATTGCTCTAAGTGTAATTAAGAAAATTAAAACGTCTTATATGTGTAACTTAAGCAACTCTAAAATAAAAGGAAATTTGGCACTCTATGGCCAACGAGACAAACATATGGCATAAAATATCCCAACTTATCATTATTGGCATGATTTAGCCCAATTCTATTATTTTAGTAAAACAATTAGCAAAGTTCAAAGTAGTTCATCTTCTTCCTCAGCATTCCTTTACCACGTAATAGTGCCACCTCGTCAATGCCATTTTTAACACTTCCGCCACCTTCATTCACTAAAACACCATCAGAAATTCATTGAATTCAATGAATTTGGAGAAGATTTTGAAACCCACAACTATCGATCAAGCTTGAAGCTCTAAGATCTTATAATTTGAAGTTTATGTTCAAATGTTTTATTGATAACACTTGTGTGAAGCTTGTACTAAAACTAGAGCTCATTCGAAGAGTGGAACGTTGATTTGAAAACACTTGTGGGTTGATTAAAAGAGCTGCTAGACGGAATTTCGAGCTGGACAAGATCGAAAAAGACGAGCTGAAGTGCAGTGTATATATAATTGTGTATATACCCTATATACATGCATGTGTATATCTTCCATGTACATCCTTATATCTCCTATATATAATATACATTTGTGATATCCATGAAAATATGTGTGGATATATACGATATACATATGTGATATACATTATCATTGCAACGTTTTCCAAGTAGATGCCACCTCTGAATTTTGTCTCAAAAGCAGTCCTAATCACCTTTAATCTCCTTCAACTTTGTATATAACTTTGTCTAGGTGTTTCCAAAGAACTCCAATCACACCCACTTAAAAAAAACTACTCAATTTTTTTAGATTTCGAATTGATGTTTCAGGTGAGTCTTTCATGATGAGATTACATTTTATGATGATGTAAATTATTATCAGCAGTTTAAGATGCTTTGTCTCGCCCTGCCCGTCTAGGATAGGGGTAAGGTTGCGTATATTTCACCCTGCTCAGACCCCACTTATGAGAATACACTGCGTCATTGTTGTTGTGGTGTAAAATGTTTTGTCTATTAAATTTTAATGAACTAGAAACAAGGGGACGAGATATCAAAGATCTCTTAAAAACTCCATGAAACCCCCCCAAGATCTATTGTATATTCGTCCATTTTGGAAAATTTGTCTATCCATACCAATTTGATTAAGCTACAGTTGCTAAGCCTATTTTTTGGCTAAAACATTGTAAATATTTGTTAACAATGGTATATGTGCGTCAATTTTCAATCATAAATAAAGCGGAATTGTTATGTACAAAATTACTCCCTAGACATGACTGACACTTAGCACACATCATCCTCCAGGCGAATCAGATTTTCATACATTCACCATTAATTCACATTATTTAATAATTTAAATAAGTGTCCAAGCATGCTGATAATTAATTATGAACGATTAATAACTCGAAATACATATTTAAAACTCTTGCACAATTCTCACACTAGATCATAAAGCATCTAAAGAATTACATAAAGGCTCAGAGTTACGTGCACAAATCCCAATTGAAATAAATATAAATAAAGAAAGACTCTATCGGTGGATCATCTCAACAATTGGATCAATTATAGGTTCGTCGTCAACGACTAGCTTTATAGTCAGCAATAGTATTTGCATGAACATGCAAGTAAGGAGTGAGTTATACGTAAATATAACTAGTAAGATCCTCGATTTGCCACTTTAAAGACTCATGGAAAAAGCGTTAGAAAATACAAACACATAATGAGCACAAATATAATATACACAAAAATTATATCACCATATAATACTCAATAAGTTCCAAACAAATACTCAACAACAATACGATATATCTCAACATAATCTACACTAAGGACTTGTCATAAGCGGCAGTGAAGGAAATTAACCAAACACCCCGACGAGTCTAAGTATTGCTTATTTCTTTAATTATTTTATTATTTCAGGATTAAATTAATTTACTTGCCTAGAAACCACGTAGAAATTCAACTGTAACTTTTTTATGAGTAAATAGTTTGGCGGCCAACGTGGGGCCTAAACAGCCGTGTAATTAAGTTGATCCTTGCCTCTTTTACTAACGAGTTTTGATTATTTGTCTTAGCAAAAATCACAGAAAATGGCAGATAACGGTGTTAACAGCACACACAATCTTGAGGCCCAAGGAGATCAGCCTCATCCTGAGGATTCAGTCAGTGACACCCGCAATGAGGGAAATGATGTGTCACGACCCAAAATCCAACTAGCCGTGATGGCACCTAACCTCACCCGCTAGGTAAGACAAATAACAACAATCTGATTTAATTAATACTTAACTAACTTTAACACACTTTCCAAGGACTGGTAGTACAAATCATGAGCTTGTAAGATTAGAATTTAAAAAATTGGAGTTAAATAAAAATTCGTCACCAGTTTAAAATATACATGAACAGATAAAATTTATTCCAAAGCTACCTAGAACAAGAGGCAGTTGTGACTGGATCGCAGGTACATCTTCAATACTAGCTCCCACCATGTTCAGCATCATCAACATCAAATATCTGCATGCAAGGTGTAGAAGTGTAGTATGAGTACAACCGACTATATGTACTCAATAAATAACAAACCTAACCTTAGGTTGAAAGTAGTGACGAGCTTGTACCAAGGTCAGAGTTCACACCAATAACCGATAACATCACATAACAATACAATTTAAAGCAACACAAGTAATAACTCAATAATAAAATGATGAGCTCGTATACAATTTCGGAAAATAAATATTTTCTTTTCAAGCATAACAGTAAAACTCAAATCTTTTGCCGAAAATCACCGAAAATATAAGTAAGTCTGAAATCTGTGATTTTTCTCAAAACCTTTAACGACATATAAGAAATTTCATTATCAGATGGCATGAGAAAAAAAATACTTCTCTATGCCTACATATCAAGTATACATGTCTAATGCAATGCAACACAGTGATGAACTCATGTACTACTCAATCACTCAGTACTGTATATGGCCAATTCAGCCCAAAGAAGATCCATCCCATATATATATACATAATAACTGACATTCAGTCACACAGTACTGTACAAGGCCAATCCATCTCAGAGAACTCTATCCCAAATATAATAAATGATTCGGTCAAGATCCATGCCCATGGAAGTCCATCCCAAAATTATAAAATCAGTATAAGCAGTTTAAGAAGCTGTGTCTCGCCCTGCCCGTCTAGGGTAGGGGTAAGGTTGCATATATCTCACCGTCCCCAGATCCCACTTGTGAGAATATACTGGGTCTTGTTGTTGTAGTGTAAGATGCTTTGTCTATTAAATTTTAATGAACCACAACAAGGGGACGGGATATCCATGATCTCATAAAAACACCACGAAAACACCAAGATCTCTTGTATATTCGCCAAGTTTGGAGAATTTGTCTATCCGTACTAATTTGATTAAGCTACAGTTGCTAAGCCTAATTTTTGGCTAAAACATTGTCAATAATTGTTAACAATGGTATATGTGAATCAATTTTCAATCATAAATCAAGCGGAATTGTCATGTCCCAAACTATCCCTAGACGTGACAAACACCCAACACATGTCATCTGTCACACGAATCATATTTTCATACATTAACCATTAATTTATATTATTTAATAATTTAAATACGTGTCCAAACAGGACGATAATTAATTATGAATGATAAATATCTCGAAATACATTTTTAAAACTCTTCCCCAATTCTCACATTGGACCATAAAGCATCTAAAGAATTACATAAAGGCTTAGAGTTATGTGCACAAATCCCAATTGAAATAAATATAAATAAATAAAGACTCTATGGGTGGGTCATCTCAACAATTGGATCAATTATAGGTTCGTCGTCAACTGTTAGCTTTATCATCAGCAACAGTATTTGCATGAACATGCATGTAATTAAGGAGTAAGTTATACGTAAATATAACTAGTAAGATCCTCGATCTGCCAGTTTAAATACTCCTGGAACAAGTGTTAGAAAATACAAACACATAATGAGCCCAAATATAATATACACAAAAATTATATCACCATATAATACTCAATAAGTTCAAAACAAATATTCAACAGCACTATTTATCCCAACATAATCTATACTAAGGACTTGTCATAGCGGCAATGAAGGAAATTAACCAAATACTTTGACAAGTCCACGACAGCATACACAATGCTCCAAATCTACCATGGCATCATACATAATGTCTCAAATATATTACGGCATCGAAGAAATAATTTCTAACGACTCAACATCATGACACGAAGTCACTCCACACCACACCACAAATCATGTAGTAAGTTATTTTATATTCTTAACAAATTAATACACTGTATAGGGTAAAATATGCTATGCTAAGTGGCCGCTTAAGAGAGCGGCACGTGGAGCCTAACGCGGGGGACAGTTAAAACTGAAGGCAATTGTCCCGTTTGTCACCGAAAAGGATGACACTCGTAAAGATGCAATAAATACCCTTCTCCCGGTAGCATTTAATGGAGAATATTCAACAACCCATTACAGAAAAATTGTCATTTATGCTCACCGTTACACCTTCTTCAATGACCCTCATAATTGACATTAAACAAGAGTATGATCCGATGGCCTTGTTCCTTAGGTGCAACTATAAATAGTGAGCTTTGTTATCATTGTAAAGGACACGAATTTTCAGGCAAACTTATGCTACAATCGATTCAAAGCTTTATTCAATTTTATCTTCTTACTCCTTGATTTCATTGTTGTTGTGCCTGGAAACCCTCCTCCCGGAATTACTGTTTCTGCTATTTTATCTTCACTTCAAGGCTATGTATTGCGTATTACTTCAATTATTTTATTATTTCAGGATCGAATTAATTTACTTATCTAGAAACCACGTATAAATTCAACTGTACCTTTTTTACAGGTAAACAGTTTGGCGCCCAACGTGGGGCCTAGACAACTGTGTAACTAAGTTGATCCTTGCCTCTTTTACTAATGTGTTTTGATTATTTGTCCTAGCAAAAACCACAAAAATGGCAGATAATAGTGTTAATAACACACACAATCTTGAGGCCTAACGAGATCAACCTCATCATGAAGATTCAGTCAGTGACACCCGCAATGAGGAAAATGATGCAATGCCAGTCCATGACAAGAGGTACTCACGACATGTTCGGGAGGCGACTCTCGATGATGCTGAAGAGGAGAAAGTCGTTAAAGAGGTAAAGGTCCTGCAAGAGCAACATACGGCCATTCTAGGCCATCTCACGCAGCAGGATAAGGTTGTGAAGGAGATGAATTAGGCGTTGTCGGGGGCTTCCAATAGTGCAAATGGACGAGGTCCAGTTCCTCCCGATGCTCCCGCGAATCAAGCAATGCAAAAGGTCGACAACAACACCCCGAAGGACGAGGTTGGCTCTGATGGGGCTGGGGGAGCGAATTCCACCCCAAGAACGAGAACGGTCCCTTCAAGAGCAAACTCTAATGGTTTATGAGGGAAGTGAATACCCGCATGGAACAAATCGCGGGCAAACTACCGGTGCTGAAAGGGCATGACTCAAAGAAGTATACTCAGTTGCCGAACAAACCAAGCGCGACTCCACAATTAATCCCGAAGTGTTTTAAAATGCCCGACGTGCCAAAGTATGATGGAACGTCAGACCCACAGGAGCATATTACCACCAATACAACGACGGTGAAGGGGAACGATTTAGCTCCACAAGAGATCGAATCTGTTTTGCTAAAAATATTCGGAGAGACTGTCACAAGGGGAGCCTTCACTTGGTATTCGTTGTTACCGAAGCATTACATAGATTCCTTTGAGATTCTCACACACTCTTTTAATAAGGCCCATACCAGGGCCAGAAAGGTGCAGGCCCGAAAGGCCGACATGTTTAGAATTGCACAAGGAGAATCGGAGTTGCTGCAGGAGTTCGTCACCCGATTCTAAAAGTAAAGGACGTTGCTCCCGGGTGTTCCGGATGAATGGGTGGCTGAAGCATTCACCAAGGGTCTGAATCCGTGAAGTTCAGACGCTTCCCGGAAACTGAAGGAAAGCTTTCTTGAGTTCCAAGTGATGACTTGGGTGAATGTACACAATTGGTACAAGTCTAAGATAAGGATCGAAAATGATCAGGTTGGCTTCCCATCTTCGGCAAAAGGACGGAAGAAGAATAAAGAAAAAGCAAAAGAAGATTTTGACACAAATAGACGATCTTTGAGGGGCCTTTCTTGCCCTACGAACGTGATGAATGATGTGACAGAGGCTTTTGATCGACAGATAGGTTCGTTATCGATAAAAGAACTGATCGCGGTCGAAACAACAGATCATTGCTCGACAAACAAGCATCGGGTATGCAGGATCCTTCCCACCCCAGGCTGTCAGAATAAAAATTTCAACATCAGTGTAGTGGTGTTGGTTTCAGCTATGAGAAACATCAAAGAAGCACGGTTCCCGAAGCCGATGAGGTTCGATCCCAGCCAGAGAGATCCCAACTTGTAGTGTGAGTACCATGAGATGAATGGCCACCGGACTGGGGACTGCCAACATATATAGGAAGAAGTGGTGACACTATTAAAGAATGGGCATCTCAGAGAATTCTTAAGTGACCGGGCCAAGAACAACTACACCGCAACTGTGATAATGCGGAACCCTCAAAAGTAGGAGAAGATCCCCCGAGCCAGATGATCAACATGATCGTCGGGGGAACGCAATCAACGGGGTCACCTTCTCGGCAGCAAAAAAGATGAAGATATCAATAACCCATAGCAAGAGACTCCTAGAATTCACTGAAGAAAACAACATGTAACGACCCAACCGGTCATTTTGAGTATTACAACCCTGCTTCCCCCTTTACTGCTCGAATTGTACTTTACAGTTGTTGTGTGAATTCTCGGGGTAAATGGTTCGGGTCCGGTGAGGTTTTGGAATTAATTGGAATACTTAGTTCCAAGGTTTAAAGCTTAAGTTAAAATAGTGACCAGATGTCGACTTATGTGTAAACGACCCCGGAATGGAGTTTTGATGATTTCAATAGCTCTGTATGGTGATTTTGGACTTAGGAGCGTGTCCGGAAAAATTCCTTTTAGGTACGTAGTGGAATTAGGCTTGAAATGCCGAAAGATTTTGTCTATAGCAGGCTCCCCCACTTGGCTCAAAGCCATAGATTAAACCACTCCATAATTCACAATACACATACCCTATTACTGTCATATTTCTGTAGTCAGTGCCACAAAATTCTTCTCAAGCTCATGCAAATGCCAACCATAAAAATACCCCAAATAATCTGCTAAGATCGCAATCATTCTCTTGATACTCAGGTCGACTTTCTCAGCCAAATTGGAATTCAAATCTCCACACATACACCCCACTGGCAGAAAAGAAACCCTCTACTCATATTACAAGGAACATACCTACGTAGATTACACTTCAGTAGATAACCCACCTCCCTAGCCTCAAATTGGTATCTTGTTATATCTTTTCGTAGCCACAATTTATACGCAATCACTATATCTTTCTGAGTCCAAACTCGTTAACCATGCTTGAGAGTTTAATTTGTCCCACAATTTAAACACGTGAAATATCATTCAAAATATTCACACTCGAGACTGTACGTCACATCAAATCAAAAATCAAGCATCCGATGGCCTTCCCTTTACATATGAAGGAAACACTTCTAGTTATGTTCAAATCATCTAAACACATCCCGCGGTCACATCATACCCATCATACCGCCATTTCACCGCTCATCGAGCCACAAATTTCACTGTAGGGTCATCACCGGACATATAAGTCCAATTGTACGAGTTACAACTGAAGCTACCGAGCTTAAGTTGTGGTCTAACCATGGCCTCAAGTCCTCCAGACTGGACCACCACCAAAACACAGAATACTTACCTCGAACCTCGTTCATAGAATCACAAGCGTGCGATGCACAACTGATAATGAGCGCTCATGTGTGCATACAAATACGTGGAAAGAATTCAAAGAGTTTATGTTTGAAGCTGAATCAATATTGCACGATAAGGAAAGAAAAATGGGAAGTATATATCCTAAATTCCCTGTAGCCTCTCGAAGATAAGTATGGACATCATCATACCGATCCGCAAGACTCTACTAGGCACTTGCTCATGACTTGTAGAACCTATGAACCTAGAGCTCTGATACCACCTTGTCACGACCCAAAATCCAACTAGTCGTGATGGAACTTAACCCATACCGTTCGGTAAGCCAATTTCCAACTAACCAATTTCAAAAATAGTTATTAAAGCAATTTAAGTGAATAAAGATCCCAATCTTATACAATCCTCAAGAACTGGTATTACAAATTATGAGCTTCTAAGAATAGAGTATACAAAGCGGAAATGAAATAAATACATAGTCTATTTGAATAATACATAAATAGAGCTTTTATAAATCTAATGCTACCCTGAACAAGAGGCAACTACAACAGAAATGTAGGTGCATCTTAAAATACCACAAACATCAAGCACAGCAACAAGAACAGCCAACATCTGCACGCAATGTGCAGAAGTGTAGTATCAGTACAACCGACCCTATGTACTGAGTAAATAACAAACTTAGCCGTAGGTTGAAAGTATTGACGAGCTTCCACCAAGATCGGGTCCAAAACCAATAGTCTACAACAATCCATAACAACATAAAGCAAATAATACCAGAAGTAACTCAGGGATAAAATACTCAGCCAAGTAATGATTTCAAAAAAAAAATAGTAGTTCTTTCTTTCAAATACATTAGTGAAAACCCAAATCGTTTGCCGAAATTGCCAGTAATATGAATAGTTTGAAAACAATAAATTTCTCCAAAAATCTTCTCAATAATAAATAATGTGTTTTATTTTCCTCCCGGATAACACGTGTAAAACAAATGCATCACTATGCCCATCTGTCAAAATTTGTGAGAAATCATGAATGATGTGAAGTTGTACAGCATGAGGAAAAATACGTCTCTATGCATGTATGTCATGTGTGCATGCCAATGCGATGCAACTCATTGATAAAATCATAAACAGCCCCTCGGGCAGAACATCACTCATATACAGCCCCTCGGGCAAACCTCACAGTGACTCGTGCCACTCAGGCATACCTCACAATCACTGTTGCCACTCGAGAGTACCTCACAATTACTCATGCCTCCAAGTCACTCAGCACTCGGCACTCGACACTCGCACTCAGTAGGTACATGCGCTCACTGGGGGTGTGTACAGACTCTGGAGGGGCTCCTTCAGACCATGCACTTTAATCTGCATGGACAATTCACGTGCTGCACAGAAAACTCACGTGCTATAATAATAAAGTATGTTGCAGGCGGGCAACCCCGATCTACACTCATCCTCACAATCAGGCCCTCGACTGAAATCAAACATGCTGCAGCGTGCAGCCCGATCCCATAAATATGCAACATGTTGCGGCGTGCAGCCCGATCCCATAAATATCCTCATAAATCAGGCCCTCGGCCTCACTCGGTCATAAACCTCTCAAGCCACTCTGGGATTTCAGTAAAACAGGGCATTCGACCCAAAACATTTATATGCATCAAAATAGAGTGATAAAACTGAGTTATGATATGCAATGAAATGAGTATGAGTGAGTATGAATTTTCAATTTAAAACAAATAATTTACAGCAATATGACCTCTGTGGGTCACAATAATACTGGCACATAGCCTCAATCTTGATTTTTAATATGCGTTTCAACTTAATTTCTCTAACTCATAAACCGCATGGAAAATGCCAAGATTATTTAACTACAAAATTCCACAGAAACAATTATGTCACAATTTCTATAGTGCATTCCCACACACCAATTACCTAGCATGTGCGTCACCTCCCAACAATTCACATAATACATATATTCAGGGTTCACACCCTCATCTCCAAGATTAGAAGAGTTACTTACCTCGAACAAGCCGAATCCAATGTCGAGCAAGCTAAACAATGCTCCAAAAAAACCCATTATGCGCGTATCAACTCCCTAACGGCTCGAATCTAGTCACAATAATTTGACTCAGTCCACACAATTTATAAGAATTAATTCCATATCAAAACGCTAATATTTTCCATAAAATCCAAAATTACGCCCCAAATATCACCAGTGGGGCCCACATCTCAAAATCCAACGAAACTTACGAAATACGACAACCCATTCAATTACAAGTTGAACCATACTAAAATTACTCAAATCCGACCATAACTCGACCTTCAAACTTGAAAATTTTATTTTGTGACATTATAGAAATTTCCTTCTATTTCTCTTGAAGATTCAATAATCTTACACCAAAAATGAAGATTAATTCATGGAATATAATCAAAAGGGAGTTAAGAACACTTACCCTAAGTTGTGTGAAAAATTTCCTCTCCAAAATCGCCCAAACTGAGCTCCAAAATGTCCAAAATGAGAAAAAATCTAGGAACCCTCTTTTTAAACACTTCCCAGGCATTTCCACACCTGCGGTGTCTGGGATCGCACCTGCGCATCCGCATTTGCGGAACAAATTGCGCGCTTGCGGACAATTCCAACCTTTCAAAACCTCACATCTACGGGCTAGCAGATGCGCAATCCCTTCACACCTGCGTTTGCCCCAGGCCAACCCTAGTCCGCATCTGTGCCAACACCTTCGCACCCGCGGCCTCGCAGATGCGGCAAATTCCTCGCACTTGCGAGCACTGGCCAGTCCCAATCTTGGCTGCTTCTGCGGCTTATTTCACGCACATGAGGCTTCGCACCTGCGATCAAAATCTTTGCAGGTGCGATCACACCAGTAGGCAGCAGTTCCAGCATTCCGTATAGTCCAAATTTGATCCGTTAACCATCTGAAACTCACCCGAGGCTCCCGGGACCTCAAACAATTATATCAACAAGTCCCATAACATAACGCAGACCTAATCAAGGCCTTAAATCACACCTAACAACATAGAAATGATGAATTACTCCTCAATGCAAAATCGACGAACTTTGAACTTTCAAATTCTACATCTTGTGCCGAAACACATCAAATCAATCCGGAATGACTTCAAATTTTACGCACAAGTCACATTTCATATTACAGACCTATTCCAATTTCCAGAGTCAGATTCTGACCTCGATATCAAAAAGTCAACCACCGGTCAAACTTCCCAAAAATTCGGCAAATCCTTAGTCGGTTTTTCCGCAGCTTAAATCTGATTTTTCCCAAACTTTATATTTTATATCCAAACATCATATATATTCATATTATGAATTTTTACTTATTTTAATCATTATTAATAAGTCTCATATTCATTATACGTCACCTTGGGATGCACATGGTGCAATATATGTGTTTCATTGTCATACCTGAAAAGCATGTCTAGTTTTCCGTGACTGCAAATGAATTGAGCATAATACAATTATGTCACAATTTCTATAGTGCATGCCCACACACCAATTACCTAGCATGTGCGTCACCTCCCAACAATTCACATAATACATATATTCAGGGTTCACACCCTCATCTCCAAGATTAGAAGAGTTACTTACCTCGAACAAGCCGAATCCAATGTCGAGCAAGCTAAACAATGCTCCAAAAAAACCCATTATGCGCGTATCAACTCCCTAACGGCTCGAATCTAGTCACAATAATTTGACTCAGTCCACACAATTTATAAGAATTAATTCCATATCAAAACGCTAATATTTTCCATAAAATCCAAAATTACGCCCCAAATATCACCAGTGGGGCCCACATCTCAAAATCCGACGAAACTTACGAAATACGACAACCCATTCAATTACAAGTTGAACCATACTAAAATTACTCAAATCCGACCATAACTCGACGTTCAAACTTGAAAATTTTATTTTGTGACATTATAGAAATTTCCTTCTATTTCTCTTGAAAATTCAATAATCTTACACCAAAAATGAAGATTAATTCATGGAATATAATCAAAAGGGAGTTAAGAACACTAACCCTAAGTTGTGTGAAAAATTTCCTCTCCAAAATCGCCCAAACTGAGCTCTAAAATGTCCAAAATGAGAAAAAATCTAGGAACCCTCGTTTTAAACACTGCCCAGGCATTTCCGCACCTGCGCATCCGCATTTGCGGAACAAATTGCGCGCTTGCGGACAATTCCAACCTTTCGAAACCTCGCATCTACGGGCTAGCAGATGCGCAATCCCTTCACACCTGCGTTTGCCCCAGGCCAGCCCTAGTCCGCATCTGTGCCAACACCTTCGCACCCATTCCTCGCACCTGCGAGCACTGCCCAGTCCCAATCTTGGCTGCTTCTGCGGCTTATTTCACGCACATGCGGCTTCGCACCTGCGATCAAAATCTTTGCAGGTGCGATCACACCAGTAGGCAGCAGTTCCAACACTCCGTATAGTCCAAATTTGATCCGTTAACCATCTGAAACTCACCCGAGGCTCCCGGGACCTCAAACAATTATATCAACAAGTCCCATAACATAACGCAGACCTAATCAAGGCCTTAAATCACACCTAACAACATAGAAATGATGAATTACTCCTCAATGCAAAATCGACGAACTTTGAACTTTCAAATTCTACATCTTGTGCCGAAACACATCAAATCAATACGGAATGACTTCAAATTTTACGCACAAGTCACATTTCATATTACAAACCTATTCCAATTTCCAGATTCAGATTCCGACCTTGATATCAAAAAGTCAACCACCGGTCAAACTTCCCAAAAATTCGGCAAATCCTTAGTCGGTTTTTCCGCAGCTTAAATCTGATTTTTCCCAAACTTTATATTTTATATCCAAACATCATATATATTAATATTATGAATTTTTACTTATTTTAATCATTATTAATAAGTCTCATATTCATTATACGTCACCTTGGGATGCACATGGTGCAATATATGTGTTTCATTGTCATACCTGAAAAGCATGTCTAGTTTTCCGTGACTGCAAATGAATTGAGCATAATACTTTTTGAGTTATTACTAGTATTACTTTCATTATGTTCCTACGTGTTGTGTTTGGTTATTGGGGTTGGACTGTGACAGTATTGTCGAGCTCATAACTGATTTTAACCTAAGGTTAGGTTTGTTACTTACTATACTTCTATACCCTGCATGCAAATTTTGGAGCTGATGTTGCTGTGTATGGTGGGAGCTGGCATTGAAGATATACCTATGTTCTGTTTATAGCTGCCTCTTATTCTATGTAGCTTTAGATTTATAAATCTATTTATGTATATTTCAAACAGATGATGTATTTATTTCGTACTAGCTTTGTAAACTCTAAGTCTTAGAATCTCATGATTTGTATTACCAATCCTTGGGTTGTTGTATAAAAGTTTAGTTATTTCATCATTTTTCTTCTTATTAAATATTATTTGAATTGGATTATTTTTAATTGGCTTACCTAGTGGTCGTGTTAGGTTTCATCATGACTAGTGGATTTTGGGTCGTGACACCAACACTCGAGCATATTCCAATTGAGACTTCTTTGGCCTTTATTCTTTAGAAGAGTATGGTTAAATCACCTGGCGTTCTTGCAACTTTAAAATCCAAATATTTGAACTTTTCAAGTACCATTTTAATATAATGAGTTTGAGACAAGGCTAGACCTTGAGGAATCTTAAGGATCTTAATTCCCAAAATTAAGTCGGCAACTCTTAAGTTTTTCATATTAAACTTACTAGTAAGCATGCGCATAGTAGCATTTATGTTAGCAATGTCTTTACTTATTATCAACATATCACCACATATTAACAAACAACTATTTATTCGGAGTGTTCTTAATGTACACAAATTTGTCACACTCATTGATCTTGAAACCATTTGACAACATTGTTTGGTCAATTTTTGCATGCCATTATTTTGGTGCTTGTTTCAGTCTGTAAAATGACTTAACAAGTCGACACTCCTTTGTTTCTTTCCCGGGAACCACAAACCCTTATAGTTGTTCCATATAAATATTTTCCTCCAAATATCCATTTAAGAAGGTTGTCTTCACATCCATCTGATGGATTTCAAGGCCATACATGACTACTAATGCAATTAACACTCAAATAGATGTAATCCTCGTTACCGACGATTATATGTCAAAGTAATCAAGATCTTCTCGTTGTCTAATCCCTTTAACAACTAATCTTTCCTTATATATTTCAGTAGTACCACCAGCTTTCATTTTCTTTTTGAAACTCCACCTAGAACCCAAAGGTTTATTTCCTGGAAGAATATCAACTAATTCCCAAGTATGATTACTTAATATGGATTGTACCTTACTATTGACTACCTCTTTCCAATATGGTGCTTCTGAGGAAGACAACGCTTCTTTGAGCAGTTAAGGCTCATTTTCCAACAAGAATATCAGAAAATCTTGTCCAAAGGAAGTAGTTGTCCTTTGACTTTTACTACGTCGTGGATTTTCCTTATTAAAGGTACTTTCCTTTGCCTCTTCCCGAGGCTGCTTAGATTTTTCACTTTATGACTCATATTCCTTTTATACGGATAAATATTCTCAAAGAATTCAGCATTGATTCGATCATATTGTGTTACTATAAATGTTGGTATTTTCTATTTTATGAAGTAGAAAACGATATGCCTTACTATTTGTTGCATATCCTGTGAAAATGCAATAAATGGTTTTTGGTCCAATCTTTACCCTGTTGTGTTTAGGGATTTACACTTTAGCCAAACACCCCCATACTTTTAAAATATTTTCCGTTGGTTTTTCTTCCTTTCCATTTTTTGTATGGAATGGATTGCATTTTGCTATGGGGAACTTGAATAAGTATTCTATAAGAATAGCTTCCCCCCACAGGTTCTAAGGTAAAAAACTTTTTTATTAACAAGGCATTCATCATCTCCTTTAATGTTCTATTCTTTCTTTCCGCAATATCGTTAGATTGTGGTGAGTAAGGGGCAGTTATGTGTTGAATAATGCCATATGCCAAACATATTTCTTTAAAAGGAGATTCATATTCGCCACCCCTATCACTTCTGATCATTTTGATCTTTTTGTTTAGTTGTGTTTCATCATCATTTTTGTATTGCTTGAATGCCTCAGTTGCTTCATCTTTACTATTAAGTAAGTAAATATAGAAATATCTAGTATTATCGTCAATAAAAGTTATGAAATACTTTTTTCCACCGCGAGATGGTATTGACTCCATATCGCAAATATCTGTGTGAATTAAGTCTAAAATATTTGAATTCCTTTCAATAACTTATAAGGATGTTTAACATACTTTGATTCCACACATATTTGACATTTCGAGTTATTACATACAAACTTAGACAATATTTCCAATTTAATCATTTTTTGCAAAGTTTTGAACTTGATATGACCTTAACGTTCATGCCATATATTATTTGACTCAAGAAAGTAACAAGAAGCTGAAATTTTGTTCATATCAACGGCAATTACATTAAGTTTGTAAAGGCCCTCAGTAAGGTAACCTTTTTGTAACAACCCGACTTGTATGTTTGCTTTCTAAATCCCCGTTCCCCTAATTAAGACTCTCATATGTTCTTTTACTATTTTATGACTTGCGAGGATAGTTGGTTCGGGTTAGAAAAGGTTCGGGTTGAAATCAGAACACTTAGTTCCTTAATAGTAGCCTAAGATGGCCAAGTTTTACTTGAGTCAACATTTTGAATAAACAACCTCGGAACCGGGATTTGATAGTTCCAGTAGGTTTGTATGATGATTTTGGAGTTGGGTACCCAGGTATAGCTCAGCACAGCCTTCCATCCGCAGACTAATGGGAAGTCAGAGTAGACAATTCAAATCATGGAGGATATGCTTAGAGCGTGTGTGATTTACTTCGGAGAGCAGTGGAATCGATTCTAGCCCCTGGCCGAGTTTGCTTATGACAACAGTTATCACTCCAGCATCGAGATGGCTCCATTTGAGGCTTTATATGGTCGGCGATATCGTTCTCCCATCGGATGTTTTGAGCACGGCGAGGCAAGGTTATATGGCACTGATTTAGTGAAGGATGCCTTGAAGAAGGTAAAGTTGATTAAAGAGCGACTTCGCACAACACAGTCCAGACAGAAGAGTAATGAGGATGAAAAGGTGCGTGATGTATCATTTATGGTGGGCGAGAAGGTTCTCTTGAAAGTCCGGCCGATGAAGGGTATCATGAGGTTCGGAAAGAATGGCAAGCTGAGTCTGAGATTTATTAGCCCATTTGAGGTGTTGAGGTGAGTTGGAGAGGTTGCGTATGACCTTGATTTGCCTCCCAGTCTATCGGGAGTCCATCCGGTCTTCCATGTGTCTATGCTTCGAAAGTACCATGCCGACAGGTTGCATGTGATAGATTACTACACGGTTCAGCTAGATGAGAGTTTGGGTTGTGAGGAGGATCCAGTTGCCATTGCTGACAGGTAGGTTCTCCAGTTGAGGTATAAGAATATTTTTGCGGTAAAGGTACGGTGGAGGGGTCAACCAATCAAGGAGGCAACTTGAGAGACCTAGGATAACATGTAGAGCAAATATCCACACTTATTCCGCAGTTGAGGTATGATTCTAGAACCGTTCGAGAACGAACATTTGTTTAAGAAATGTAGAATGTAATGACATGATCAGTCATGTTGCTTTCTAGATCCATGTTCCCCTAATAAAGACTCGATGTATGTTCTGTTACTATTTTACGACTTTTGAGAATGGGTTGTTTGGGTTAGGAAGGGTTCGAGTTGAAATCGGAACACTTAGTTCCTTAATAGTAGCCTAAGATGGCCAAGTGTGACTTGAGTTAACATTTTGAGTAAATGACCTCAGAACTGGGATTTGATGGTTCCAATAGGTTTGTATGATAATTTTGGACCTGTGCATATGTTCAGATCGAGAGTCAGGGTGATCCCGAAGCATTTCTGAAGGTCTGTTTGGGATTTCGAGCCTAAGAATAGGTGCATATAGTGATTTATGACATGTATACAAAATTTGGGTCATTCCAAGTTGTCTAAGTATGATTCGATGCGTTCGGAGCTAGTTGAAGAAGTTTGAAGTTCATAAGTTGATCAATTTGGTTTTGGTGTGTGATTCTTAGTTTTGATGTTGTTTTACATGTTCTAAGGGTTCAAGCTGGTCCGTATTATGTTTATAGACTTGCTAGTGTAGTTGGACGGGATCCCGGGTGGCTCGGGGGTGTTTTGGACTACCCGGAGCTAAGTCCAAAACTACTGAAGTTGCTGGTTCTAGTTTCCTTCTTCGCGAACGTGGAGAAGCCCTCGCGTTCCCGATGAAGGAATAGAGCTGGGGGGAAGTTTTGTTCTACGCGTTCGCGATAAGGAGCTCGCGTTTGCGAATCCTTGCGCCACTGGTCATAGCTTTCGCATACCTGGGTCCAAGATCGCGTAGGAGAAATTAGGTCTGGTGGTCAGCTGGCCAATTTCCCTTCGTGTTCGCGAAGGTGTGACCGCGTTCACGAAGCTTTGGTAAAGCAAGCCTTCGCGTTCACGTGGCATTCTTTGCATTCGCGAAGTACATTTTCAAAGGGCTTTGGCAGCTTGCCTTCGTGATCACGAAGAAGGATTGCTGGCCAGTAGACTTGATTAAAAATGGGACTTTGTCTTATTTTTTTCATTTATCTCAACATGTGGCCAATTTTAGAGCTCTTTGGAGAGGGTTTTTCAACTAGCACATTGAGGTGAGTAATCTCTGCATAGTGTGAGTTTAATACATGAATTATGGGTAGATTTTAATATGAACAATGTGGAAATTTTAGAATTTTACTGAAAAACTAGATTTTATAAAAATGGGATTAGACCATGAAAATTATTGTGGAATTAAATTAAAATTATATATTTGTGTTCGTGAGGTTATGAGTAATATTTATTAACAAAAATTTCTGGAATCTGGTCACGTGGCCCTGGGGTGAATTTTAGGAATCTTCCAAATTGGGTTGGGTAATTACTCTAATAGTTAAATAATAAACGTTTGAGCATATATTGATTAGTTTGTACAACCTTTGGCTAGTTTCAGATTGCTTGGCACCGATTTGAGGCTTTTAGTGTGAATTGTGGACTAGGAAGAGGACTTGTAAACGAGGTAAGTCACTTGCCTAACCTTGTAAGAGAAAATTATCCCTGTAAGTGTTTTAAATAGTTATTTGCTAATAATTGTGGGTGCTACATACGCGCGATGTGACGAGAGTCCGTACGTAGCTAAATTCATGCTTGTGTCCGGCTAGACTTAGGACTTTACCATGCATTACTTGTATTATTTGCACCCAACTTGTTAGTTTAGTTACTTGAATTCATAAATGAAATTGGGTAAAGGATTTTAAAAGACCGAGCTTCATTACTTTGAGTTTTGGCAGAATACTTGATTGTTAGAAGAATTTATGCCTTCTTCGAGTAGTATTCCTATGTAGTAGTCGTTGATCGGTATTTGTAGAGTTTTCTTTATTCCTGTGGATCAGGTCGAACGCCTCAGCAGTATATTAGATGCATCTATGGTTCACGTAGGCCGACCCTCGGTAGTGAATACATTATTCTGGATTGGGCCGTACGACCTCTCCATAAATTGTGCGTGATAATTCTCGGAGTCCGATTATACTTGATATTTATTTCTTGATCTATGACTTGAAAAATTACACAGTCGCCCTTATTATGTTTAACAATTACACAGGGCGTTAAAAACTTAGCATGTGATAGTTGGAGATATTACATTGATATTATGTTTAAGAATCATTATTTATTGTTTCTTATTTCATTTTTATTGTTGTATTTCATGCCTATTCATGATTCCTATACTTTATTTATTGACCTCTAGTAAGTGTCGATGTCGACCCCTCGTCACTACTTCTTCGATGTTAGATTAGCTACTTACTGGGTACATGTTGTTTATGTACTCATGCTACACTTGTGCACTAGTCGTGCAGGATCTAAGGCAGGTGCATTTGGTGGCCAGTCAAACGCGTATTCCCGCTACCTAGAGACATAGTGGTGAGTTGCTTCCTATGTCCGTTCCACAACACCCAGAGTCTCCTCCTTGTTTTATTTACTTTTATGTCTATCTTACTTCAGACAGTAGTATAAGAGGTTTTGCATATTCTACTAATTGCTCGTGCACTTGTGACACCGGGTTTTGGAAAATTCTAGTAGACATTCATGGTTTTTCTTATAATTTCACTACTTTACTCTTATGTTTATTTTATGCTTTATATTACTATGGTCATCCACTATTTGTTTCTTTATTAAATAAAATCAATGACTTTAACAATATTAAAATGAACAATTAAATGGATAGTTCACCGTTGGCTCGGCGACATTGGGCTCCATCACGACCTATAATGGGAATTGGGTCGTGACACTTTTCCTACATACAAGTCACAATCTTGACAGAAGTCATCTTTAAAGCTATCTTGCTCGTTCCTTCAATTTTTGTAGTAACGGAACGTGCCATAAAAACTGTCTCATCGGGACTTGGGGGAGGATAAAAAGTAAACAACTCCTTGTTAGCACAAACATAACGAGTGGCCCCAGAATCAATCCACTATTCTCTAGGATTTCTGACCAGGCTGCATTCAGAAATCATGGCACACAAGTCGTATATTTCGTCATTCTTCTCAATCATGTTTGCTTGGCTTTTCTTTTTGTACTTCTTTGGTGCACGACAGTTAGCAGCCTTATGTCCAACCTTTCCACAATTTTGGCAATTACCTTTAAACCTTCTTTTGCTTGGGTAATTCTTTGGTCCAGATGGCTTCTTTATCTTTTAGCTCGTTGAAGCATCCTCAACAACATTTGCTCCCATTATTGTTGAGTTTCCACGTAATGACCCGACCGGTCATTTTTAGTATTTAAAATCCGTTCAGTTGATTGAAGTCTTGAGTAGCTTAATATTATGTATTATGACTTGTTTGAATCGTCGATTTTGGTTTTCATGTGAGTAGGGGTTGATTTGGAAGAATAATTCTGAACTAGAAAGCTTTAAGTTGAAAAAGTTGACCAAGTTTGAGTTTCGAGTATTTGGAATCATATAGGAGTTTTGAAGGTTTCGTTACATCCGAGTGGTGATTCTGGACTTGGCATATTCTCGGATTTGCATTTGCATGTTTCTTGAAGGTTTTTTGGCATTACTTAGCGAAACTTGGCGATTCGCTGAATTTAACGATGGCTTGAATTTAACAAGTTTGATCGTGAGTTGAATTTAATGATGGGTTCAGATTGTGATTCTGGGAATTGGAATAGCTTTGTTATGTCAATTGGAACTTGTGTGCAAAATTTGATATTATTCCGGGTTGATTTGATATGGTTCGACACGAGTTTTGAAAGTTGAAAGTTCAAAATTTCATTAAGTTTTATAAGGTGCGATTCATAGTTTTGATGTTGTTATATGTTATTTGTGGCCTCGAGTAGGTCCATGTTATGTTTTGGAACTTGTTGGTATGTTCGGACAGGGTCCCGAGGGGCTTGGGGCAGTTGCAGACGTGTTTCAAACCATTTTTCTTTATGATTTCAATGTTGGTTTTTGATGCCTCAATTATTCTTTGCGATCGCGAAGATGCAGACACGATCGCATAAGGTAAAGTCTGGAGCTGGGAATTATTTGCTTCGCGTTCGTAAGAGATAGAATAAGTTCGCATAAGTTATGGGGACTTGAGCATCGCGTTCACGAATGAAGAATCACGGTCGCGTAGTGTTGATACTGGCCAGGTGGGAGCTGAAGAATTCTTCACGCATCCGCGTAAGATAGGTTGCGTTCGCGAGGCTTTAGAGTCTGTGGTCATTGCGTTCGCGTAGCCAGTATCGCGAACACGTAAAGTATTTTAGTTGAGGTAACATTCATGTTCTTTGCAATCGCAAAGGTGTTCCCGCGATCGCGAAGGTATTCCCGCGATCGCGATGAGTATTTCGGTTCAGTTGTTATAAGTACTCTATTTTCAGATTTTAAGTTATTTCACTACATGGATTGGGTAAGTATTTTCTACTCGGGTTTGATTATATTGTATGAATCTATCGTCGATTTTGGCATTTGGATTATGAATTTGAAAGAGAAAATTGGGGGTTTTGTCTAAACTTTCCTAAAGTGAATTTTTAGTTTTGAACATCGATTCAGAGTTGGAATTGAGTGAAATTATTATGGTTGGACTCGTAGTTAAATGGTTGACAGAATTTGTGATTTTTGTCGGGTTTAGAGGTGCGAGCCCGTGTTTGACTTTTTGGTTGACTTTGAGTTATTGATTTAAGATTCATTCTATATTGTTTAGGTTTGCTTCCTATGACATTATTTGATGATTTTGAGTTGCTTTTCACTAGTTTCGAGCCGTTCGGAGGTCGATTTGAGCGGGATGGCGCTTCTAGTGTATCGATTTGGCTTGTTTGAAGTAAGTGTCTTGCCTAACAAAATTGGAGGAATTTTTTCTACTAATTAATATTGTTTGCTACATGCGAGGGTGATGCATATATGAGGTGACAAGCGTCTATGCATGTGCCAGGGTTAATCATGCTTTGAGGGGGGGGGGTAGATTATACGATTATTTGTACCTTGTAGGATTAAGTGACTTTCTTGTTTCGCGTTTTACTTGATTTTCTAGATTAAGATGAATATGAAGTTAAATTTTAGAAATCATGATTTAGCTTATTATAACTTGATTAAAATTTTACTGACTTTTTGTGAAATTATTGATGTGCTAAGTTTGGTCATCATTATACTTAATCACAAATACAATTCTACGACCATTATTCTTGAGATATTGAATTCTATACTTGAGTTGAAGATAATTTTTTTTAGATTGGTTGAGATACTTGAACAATGAGATTCTTGAGATTTGTTGAATTGTTATTGGCTTGAAAGCTGCGATTTATGTTCATTTGGAATATTCGCTTAATCACTCTCCTTGATGTTATTCATGCTTCCCACCTTGGTTGTTATTAATATACATGTGTTTGGTAAGGAAGAGTGTAAAGCATGAAGGGTGATTCTGTGCCATTTCTTATACATTACCATGAGAGGAAGAGTGTAAAGCACGAAGGGTGATTCCATGCCATGTGAGTTAAGCACAAAGGGTGATGTCGTGCCATTTCATTTCCTTTATCTTGAGTTGTTACTGTGATTTCATATCATATCCTGATCTATGATATCTTTTCCTTGTGTATACATTCATGCCTTTATCTTGAGTTGTTACTGTTGCACCTATGTTTTCTTTGTGACTTGATGATGCTGTTCTGCCTTTGTCCTCTACATCAATTGTTGATGTATTATCCATGCCTTCTATTTGTTTAACTTGTAAATATCATGATTTCCATCTTGCTTGTCATATTCACATCTATGTCGTATCTTAATTTTTTTACTTTTCGTATAAGTCTTTTACCATGTTAGTTATCTATGCCTCATATTAGTTTAGCTTATAAAGATCAAGCTTTCCCTTGTATTTGTTATATCTACATCTAAGCCTTCTATCATGTTAATTATCCATGCGTTCTATTTGTTTAGCTTATAAAGATCATGCTTCCTTCATGTTAGTCATATTTACATCTAAGCCTTCTACCACGTTAGTTAGTGAAATTTATGTTCTTCCATCTTAATTGATATCATTACTTCTATGCCTCCCACCTACTCTGTTACCGTTATCCATATGTACTACCTTGTTTGTTATTGCTACTTGTGTATTTCCCACTTTGTCATTATGGTTACTGGCATTTGTTTCACCTGGTTGGTACTGTTATACGTATATTTGGTGAGAATAAGATAAATGCATGAAGAGTATTGCCGTGCTATTTGATTTGATATTTTGAGTACATTTCCCACGCTATGAAAGTTCTAGATTTACTACCTTAGGTTTGATGGTGATCGTGATAAGGAAATGATTGGTTGTGATATTGAGGAATATTGACCCTAATTTCTTCTAATGATTCTTTTACTAATTGGCATATTTGTTCTTGTACGATTCTCTATTATATTTTATTATTGTTTCTATTGCTAGTCTGCTGCACAGGTTATTTATAAGTGGTGATTTTACCACTTATTCTAGTCTCTTTTCATTAGTTTTTGTATCCTTTAATTATGAAATGAGGTGAATTATGGTGTGCATTGTTAGATTTTCAAGTGCAATTAGTCTTGAAGATAGTTGAGACCAAATGGAGTGGAATTGAGCAAAAATGGTTGAACATATGCAAAACTGCTCCCAATGATACTGCACGTGCGTGAGATTTTCCGCTTCAGCTGACTTGCATCTACGAAAAAAACACCGCATCTGCGGAATAACCAGCTTCTCTGGGATCGCATCTGCGCTGGTCCATTCGCATATGCGAAGGCACGTTTGCGGAGTAAGTCCGCTCTTGCATATGCGTTTCTGCGCTTATTGGTCCGCATCCGCGAAGAAGGAAATTTCCCACATGTTGTGTAGGTTCTCTGTTGCGGAGTCACACCTGCGATAATTTATTCCGCAGGCACGGCCTACAGCCTCCAGCTCTGAACAAACTTGTCATTTTACATTTTTTTAATTCCAAACCCACAAATACACAACCTACCTTATTGAAAACATATCGTTTGGCATCTGGAAGCAGCCTCGACAACTTTTGGCATTTTTGGAGCTAGGGGTCTTGCACACACACTTGGGTCTTGAAGATTTGGAGCTTTTGGTTGAGAATTTCTTACTCATGTATTTTCAATTCTTTATTTCCTTGCTTTGTATTGAATATCTAAGTGTGTGGTATTTTTTCCAGTATTTAAATCTTGTTTGCTGGAATATTCATATTTAAAGTGTGGATTAAATACCTTGTTGTGCTTATGTATTGAACGATTTTTACCTATTATGAAGTTAGTTAAAAATTTGATACGCTCAAATTACACCTAAATAAATGGTGTAAGGCGGTCAATATCAAATATAGTAACCCAACTAGGTTGGGGTCAAATCCCACAGAAAATATATGTAAAAAGGTTACTTGAGTAGTGTGAAAGTTGACTTAAATCGTAATCCTACTCCGATAGCTTAAAAGTGAGTGTTGTAATTGTGAATTATCAATAAAAGTTGTCACCACCCAATTCCATTATAGGCTGTGATGGCGCCCAATACCGTTGTTAGGCAAGGCAACACTGATCAATATAGTGGTTTCCTATTTTAAATAAGTTTGCTAGGTGAATAACATTCCTCATTGTTAAAAGATTTAGGAATTTACAGATGTAAAATAATTAAACAAAAGCAACTGAGTGCAAATCGTAATCATAAAAATAAATCCAAAATCACAAGTCTACTAGCGTGTGCCAAGATCTGGTATCACAAGTGTGTGGGCTACTAGTAAAATTTACAAAAGATCTCTACTCCACTGTCTGAAATAAAATAGACAGAAAATAAATCAAAAGACAGACTCTGGCTGCTGCTGAACCGCTCGAAAGGGCAGCTCACCGTGTGGTCTCGGATGAGAATTCAAGCGTGCGCGCCGGACTGATAACCAGATGCACCTGCCTCAGATCCTGCACATCAAGTGCAGAAGTGTAGCATGAGTACATAAACAACATGTACCCAGTAAGTATCTATTCTATCCTAGAAGGAGTAGTTACGAGGGGTCGACTTCGACACTTACTATGGGCCAAAAATATAATAGTATGAAGTTTTAATTAAACATGATATATAAAATGATAATAGAACTCAGGGTAGGAAGATAAGTAAACAATTCTTTCATTTCAAGTGAGAACCAAGTCATTTCTCTCGTCTAATACTTTCACCTTTCAAGTCCATGGAACAATATTAAATATAAAGGGGTTCCAATATCTTTACGCGCGAATTATGCCGAGGACGTACAGCCTGATCCAAATATACATATAAATATACTATGCACTATCAAGGGTCGAACGGTCCGAACAATAGATACATCGATCAACCTGCCGAGGCGAACGACCCGCTCCCATGAGAGTAGTGGAAATTTACCCCACTCGCGGAATATACTTGCGAAGCAGTTGAATATAGATTTTCTCAAAGTATCATAATATTTCTCAGTTCTTTTTCAAAGTAAGAAATTCAGCTAGGAACCTTTAAAATATTTAAATCCTCAACCTCCGCTTTAATCCAAACAATTAGTAAGCATAAACAAGTAATGGTATCAACAAAAACATGGTGTAAGCCTAAATCTACCCGGACATAAGCATGAATAGTAGCTACGCACGAACTATCGTCACTTTGTACGTACGTAGCCCCCTCCACAAATAGAAGTACATAATGATTAAGTTGACCTATGGAGTTAATTCCCTCTTACAAGGTTAGAAAAGAGACTTACTTCGTCTCAAGGCCTACCTTCCGGTCCAAAATTGTGCCCAAACCCTCAATTTGACGCCAAGCGACTCGCAACTAGTCAAATGTTATTTAAAATAATTAAAACACGCTTGAAAGTTAATATCCCAACTATCAATTGATTTCCCAAGCCTATTTCCAAAATTCCTAAAATTCACCCCCAGGCCCACATGCACATGCCTGGATTCCGAAAATATTTGAAGAAAGTTGTTACTGATAACCTCATGAACTCAAATATATAATTTTTACTAGATTCCATAACGAATTTCATGATTAAATCTCATTTTTATCAAAAATCTAGGTTTTCATCTAAACCCATAATTGTCACTAATTTACATGTTATAATCTACCCATAAACTATGTATTTAATACACATTGTATAGAAATTACTTACCTCAAGATGCTAGGTGAAATCCGTTGTCTAAGAGTTCCAACAATCTCCCAACAATGGAATTAAATGAGCCAAAATGACTAAGTCCCGTTTTAAAAGAGACCTCATTGCCTCCAGCGGTCTCACACCTGCGGTCGTAGGACCGCACCTGCGTTGTCGCTTCCGCGGACCAAAGTTCGCTTCTGCGGAAGTGCAGACGTAGGCTAGCTCCGCTTCTGCAGACGGGGTCCCGCTTCTGCGATCCTGCTTCTGCGGAGGTTGGGGCGCACCTGCGGATCCTGGGCTGCCCTTCCTCGGACGCTTCTGCGAGCTTTAGCTCGCTTCTGCTAGCTCGCACCTGCGGCTGGCCAAGCGCATGTACGATCATGACAGCAGCTAGGAGCTTCAGCCGTTTCTCCCAATTTTCAACTTGTTCCGAGCCTCGTCCGATTACTGTCCGAACATTCCAACAAGTTTGGAATCATAAAACGGACCCGCTCAAACTATCGGAACACCCGAAACAATATTAAAACTAAGAATCACACCCCACAACCAATTGAATCAAACTTATGAACTTCAAGTTCTTCAATTTACTCCCAATGCGCCAAAACGTACTTAAACTATTCGGAATGACACCAAATTTTCCGTCCAAGTCTTAAATAATATTACGGAACTATTCCCGGTCTCGGAATTTCATTTGGACCTCGAGATCACCAAACCCGCTACAAACCAAATTCAAAGAACTTATAAAACCGTCAAAGAACCAGCTTTCACGATTAGGCGCCAAGACGCTCCCTGGTAATTCAAAACCCGATTTGAACATACGTCCAAATCTGAAATCATCATACTAACCTATTGAAACCGTCAAATCCCGATTCTGAGGTCGTTTACTCAAAATGTTGACCGAAGTCACACTTATCCTTTTAAGGCCAACTGAAGGAACCAAGTATTCTGATTTCAAACTGAACCCTTCCAAATCCCGAACCGACCATCCCTGCAAGTCATAAAACAGTAAAAGCACTTACGGAAAGTCTTATTTAGGGGAAGGTGGTTCTAGAAAGCAAATCGACCGGTCGGGTCGTTACAGCTATTTCATTGATATGATTTGATTAAATTGATTATGAAACCAAGGTTGTGTCTCCATCAATGAAATGTAATGCTAATGGTTTTCATATTTTATAATTTTTTAACGGAAAGCCCATTGATATGGAAACGATCCCTACGTTACCAACCAATTTTTCCAATAATTAGATAGTAGTTCCTCTTTATGATTTTCCCAAATATAAAAGAAGTGATCATTAGGAACAACTAATTTATGCCAAGTAGAACCCACTTATCCCTAAGAGATTCTATAAAACAAGGTTTAGAGCCCTGAGTTCATGCTATTCAATTCTACCAAACTCTAACCTACTTTCCCAAGTAAAGATAGAATGAATTGGCACTAGTCAATGTTTGCAACCATCAATTACAATGAAGCATGAGAAATGAATAGAAATCGACTAAACAATATATAAACATTCACTGATGAATACACATTAACATTACACTCACATAGGATTCACAACCTTAGTATTTTAACTTAGCTACTCATTACTAGAATACAAAAACAATGTAATAAATAAAGTCATGAAGCTTACAATTATGGACAAAGTCTTGGATTTTATCTCCCAAGCTTCCAAAATAATGGTGCATTCGATGCTCTAAGTGTAGCTTCTTTCTGTCAGACCTGATATGACACAAAAACCCTAATCATTCTATTTATAATGATCTAAAAGTGGTGGTCAGAACCTAACAAAAATACCCTTCAGAGATATTCTGCGACTGCAGAACAGGCTGCAGAAGGCATTCGCAGTTCGCAGAAATTAATTTCCATCGCAAAATCGGTTGACAATCGTCTAGCCTTTTCCTTCACATTTCAGTTATACGGCCCGCATATCACTTATGCGACCACATAATCTATTGCATATCATTCTTCAGATAATTCCTCTTATTATTTTGCGATCGGTATGCGGTCCGCATAATGGTTATGCGACCGCATACTTGATCGCATACATGGCGATCAATATCTGGAATAGACTGATTCATTATACGATACTTCTGTGACCCGCGTATCAGTTATGCGATTGCATATCAACTACATTTGCATTCGTTCATAGCTATTTGACAACTTCTCTTATGATTTTAGTTCTTCAAGTCTCCTCTCCTGCAAACCACCAAAACTACACAAGAAATGTCTTACAATGCTTTAAAAAATGAGATAAAGTCAGTACAATTAGTATAAAAAGTGTCGTAATTCTACGGCACATCAACACCCCCAACTTAGACTCATGCTTGCCCTCAAGTAACTAAAACAAAGTCAACCTATTAAATACTAATCTACTTCCGACAGATCACAAAGCAGTAGTGACTATGGATGGCGCTGACTGTTAGCTAAAAAGCATGTAACTTCTTTTATTCACCCTTTTTTGAAGACAAAGATCATTTAACAATTTGAATAATCAGTTTGTAAACTTCGAGCCTCAAGAGCAATGACAGAGTGCTACCCACAGCTAGATATGGACTTGTATCCTACTTCAAAAAACCTAACTTCTACTAAATCTTGCAATTCATGCGTGCTCTCATCAAAGAAAATCCCCAACTCATCAATTATGTACAGGGATACAATCAAACACTCTTGCACTCAGAAAGAAGGCTAAGTGCTACAAGTTTCAGTCCATATGCTTGCCCTTATTTTAACTCATTGCTATCTCAAGAATAATTTGTTGTATATCACAAAGGACTTTTTAAGGGTTATACAGTAGGCTTCGGGACAGGTTGGACGAATATTCGGAATTATAGTGAATGTTCCCTCCTTGAACGCTACATACATTATGCTTCTTTTTAAACCACATAGCCCTTATTGACCTCTAGTTACCGACATAGAACCACCTCAAAGTATCTCTTCAGTTTTTACAAGACTCCATACAATATTTTTTTATACGGATGTTTTTCTTTTTTTTTTCTTTTGAAGCTTGAATATCTTCATAAAAATAACTTTGAGGTATTTATTTCTACACACAATGTACAACCTTACCAATTTTCAAGTAATACCGACAACCCCCACATAGGCTTTTAGCCTCATTCTTAATCGTTCAAGGAGAGACGGGTTCAAAAGAGGGAATTAATTCACAAAAAGGGTAAAGGCTTGTAATGTAGTGAGAAAAAGCCCAAAACCATACATTATTTTTGGCTTTAGACTCAAAGTCATACATATTCTTCCACATGGAGCACTAATAGTCCATTTATTTTTAACAAAGTGGTGCACTTTTAGTCATAACACTAAACACATTAAAAATTTTAACAGAAATCTAAGATCTGACAAAATACCTGTTCCATTTATTTTCTTGTTTACTGAAAGAAATAATGATGACAGATTTATTTAGATAGCAAATAGTAAATATACATAGAATTTATTTACTATTTATCTATTTAGTATTTATTTACCATACGTAAAATATACATTTTACTAAGAAATATTAAACACCGCTAATTTTTATTTGCAATGATTTTTATCTAGATAACCTCAAATGTTATCTAGATTTTTTATTATATATATAATATTTACTATACGTTGACATAAAATAAATATATATTTATTAGATTATTTTATTTTAAGGGAAGTCAACGTATAGTAAATATACATAAAATAAAAATAAATTTTATGTATATAATAAAAACATCTAGATAGCATTTGAGGTTATCTAGGTAACAATCATTGCAAATAAAAATTAACGGTGTTTAACATTTCTTAATAAATGTATATTTTACGTATAGTAAATAAATAGTAAATAGATAAATAGTAAGTAAATTTTATGTATATTTATTATTTACTATCTAGATAAATCTGTCATCTTTTTTTCTTTCGGTAAACAAGAAAATAAATGGAATATATATTTTGTCAGATCTTAGATTTCTGTTAAAAATTAAAATGTGTTTAGTGTTATGACTAAAAGTGCACCACTTTGTTAAAGTAAATGGACTATTAGTGCTCCATGTGGAAGAATATGTATGACTTTGAGTCTAAAGCCAAAGATAATGTATGTTTTTGGGCTTTTTCTCAGTGTTATGACTAAAAGTGCACCACTTTATTAAAGTAAATGGACTATTAGTGCTCCATGTGAAAGAATATGTATGACTTTTAGTCTAAAGCCAAAGATAATGTATGGTTTTGAGCGTTTTCTCTAATGTAGTAGACAAATAAAAGGTTAAAAGCTCAACAGGGGGTAACTGGGATAATAAATGTACCAGGGAGGTCAATTTGGTCGAAACTTATTTAGCAATCACAAAGAGATCCTAAGATCATTTCAACACACAATCATCAACCCTAAAATTGCATTGAGAAACCAACCGGGCCAAGTTGAGCACATGCATTATTTACACAAATTCTTAACAACTCACAACACATGAATTGTTCGAATCGTCATAATTTCATCCCTCAAGTGAATACAAGGCAACTCAAAGCTTCATCACATGATATTTGAGATTCTAAGTATGCACAAAGTCAAAGAGAGAGCCTCGATTTCACAAGAATGACTAACCTCACAACCTTACAATTTGAAGGATGAAATTTATTCAACAAAAACATATCACATGCTTGAATCTAAAACAAAAGCACCAACAAGTTAAACCAGTTTGTGCTACCTCCATGGTTCTACTGTTACACCCTTGGAAAAGAACCCGGCGAAAGAAAACCAAGGGGAATTCATTGCTATATACAAATCTACACTATTAAGATTTAAGAGTTTATATACAAGATGCAAAAAGTTGACTACCCCACCCATAACTGAAGAACATGCATTGCCCCCAATGAATTGAGAAAGTAAGAGCAAAGTTTAGGAGCTTCCTGGGGCACACTAGGCGCTTGGATGGGTAGTGGTATGGAGGTAGTGGGTTGACCCTCTCACTGGGTAGTGGTGTCCGAGACCAAAATAGGAAGTTCCGCATGTTACGAAGCTGGGCCTTGGACCTGGGAGCTGCTAGCCTCATCCAATGATGGTTGTGTGGTCGTGGTCGTATCTTTGGCGACCATATCTGCAAGGGAGTGTGCAATGGATGTCTGCACATTTTTTTCCTCTTCACCTAGTGCATCTGTAGAAACAACAACCTATTTGCCTCTGTTGTCCCTCTGATCATCACCCTCCTCAAGTATCCCTTCCTCATCAGTTTACTCTTTATCAGCTCCCTCATCAAACTCTCCGAATTTCTCAGCTGAAGGATCATTGGTGTGTGCAACGGAGCCCAGAGCTTGTGAGACCTCAATACCACGGGCCACCTCAGCTGACATGAGGTTTGTGAAATCAAGGTCAAGGATTGGTATGTGATAAGTATCAGTAGCATGTTCGCCTTCCATATGAAGAAGGGAGGTCAAATCAAACTCCAATGTCTACATCTTATGCAGCTCGAACTTGAGCTCAGCTACGTCCTTTTTGAGTTGAAGCATGTCCCCACCTCCGCTTCGCTCAACCCTCTCAAGGCGCACTTCAAAATGCTTGAGTCGATCCTCATATGAGAGATGTTGTTTTTGAAGAGAACTTACAGAGGTTTTGATCTGGGCCAGATCTTGTCGGATGAGAGATGGAAGTTCTTTTGTCAATTTGTCTACTTTGGCATTTAATTATTGTGCTAGTTGTCCAAGCTTGGAGTGTGCAGGCAGTGAGACAGGCGGTGTTGCAGTGGCTAGACTTGGAGTTGATGTGGAGGTGGTTAGTACTGATGAGGCAATTGGTGCTGCTAAGGCTAGAGTAGGAGTGATTGAAGGCTCAATTGGATTTTCGACCACTTTATCAGCAGCATCACAGATCCGAGTGATGTCAATCTCATGAACAACTTTTCTATATGGTCATGTTTGGGGAAAGGAGGGACTTTCCCATCTTTACACAAAGCATGTATTAAGCATGGAAAAGAGAGCGAGGTTTCTTTCTGGTTTACCCGGATCCCAATCTCACAGAATATAAGCTCCCCCATATCAACCTTGATATCCGACATGATTCAAGCAATGAGGATCGACTTCTTGATACTTATGTCGATTTCATTTCTCCAGGGCATTATACGAGAACAGACCAAACTGAGCCAGTATCGGCCTTCTTGGGTAAGATACCTCTTATGAATCTTCTGGCGTGGAGTGATCTAGGATGGAGTTCCCTTGGCTATGCCAGAGGCCACCCAAACACGCTCGAATTCCTTGTTTGCAATCTTTACATCAAATTCTACCGTGCCTAGCTCCCATGCATACAAATGTATATCATTGATTGATGAGGCATCATAGAGTATTTCAACCACTCGGACAAGGACAGAGTCCAAGGAGCCTCTAAGGATACGAAAGAGTACAATGATAGTGCCGGAAACAAGGCTCCGGCAATACCTCAAAACATAGTAATACACATGAAACAAAGATACACAACGCCGAAATGAGATGGGGCTCAACACCAGCTGGAAAGAATGAGTACCGCTATCACTGGTCAATATCCCCTATAGTAGAAGCACCTGCATCCATTAAAGATGCAGCGCCCCCGGAAAAAGGGACGTTAGTACATGTCGAATAATACTAGTATGAAAACCAAACACCAAATCAAGAACATGGAAATACAACATGAATATGATGGATCAGGGTGACGGTTGAATATCATAGATAGAAGTTTAAACCAAAGCAAATTTATCAAGAGCTCTCAATATCATATGTAAATTGTAAGACGAAATTCTCTGTAACCATCTTTACACAAAGCGGCCCCGCTGCCTCACCCTAATGTGTGTGTGTGGAGGTGCAAGCACAATACCACAACTCTACTTAAGCGGCCCTTCCACCTCACCCAAATATATGCGGGTGGAGGTGTAACCACAGGACCAAAACCTACACAAAACGTCTATACCGCCTCACTCCAAATATATAGGCAGGTGGAGGTGCAACAAAAATACCAAAAATCCTACACAAAGCGGCCATACCGCTTCACCCCAATTTATATGCGGGTGGTGGTGTAACAATAATGCCAACATCCTACACAAAGCAGCCATACTGCCTCACCCCAATGTATATGCGGGTGGTGGTGTAATCCTAAGCACAATCTCTACACAAAGTGGCCCTGCCGCCTCACTCCAATATATGCGGGTGGAGGTGTAACACAATAACATATATAACTTCATTCGTACTTTCAACCACTTATAACATCAATATTCATTGGCTCTCTTGGCCATACATACGCTTCTTCTTTCATGGCACAATGGTCGTATTTCGTATTACACACTTTCATATCATTCCTTTCGTCGATCATCATCATAAATATCAACATATAAAATATTCCGTAAATCATGACTTTAGGTTCATTAGTAATGAAGGATTTTAACACAATAGACTTCTTTCCAAGAAAAGGAGTAAAATTATTGGAAATTGAATCAAAAGTTACCATCATAAACGAGTAACATATCATTTATTCTTGAAATTCTTTTCCCCCAAAGGCAATACACAATTGAAACTCATGAATATATAAGAGCTCAAAACACGTTTGAAATACTTACAAAGCATAGCATTAGTTGAAACAACCATATTTGGGCACGACTTGAGTACATAAGCTTTTACGCAAATCTATTTTAAAAGTCAATTTAGAACAGTTGAATCAAGGCTCATTTTATAACCTTTCTCGTATCATTTCATTTCAATGGCACCATTGGCCACAAATATAACTTTCATTATTGGCACGGTAGACACACTTTATATCCCCAACTCGCTCCTTTCACTTTCAAGCATCTTTAATCACGGCTTTCTTTACACATATGAGTAATTAAGAGTCTTAAACACATCGAGATTTCATAAACAATTTGGCATAATAGCCTTCATTCGAAACACGACTTGAAGTCATAACATCTTAACACACATGCCATACTTGAACACATTATCGTATGATATCACAATATGACAAGAGCGTTCGGAACACATTTTTTAATATATACCGTTCGACACCAAGCTTATTCGGAATTGTCAATTTATAATGAATCACTTGGGAATTACAAGAAAATTATGGGATTCAATTCTAGGAGAGAAGTTTATCCAACATACCTCAAATCCGTCCCTTAATGATACTACAACGATCCACTACACTAAGAAACTTCAATCTACAATAACAACATCCAAAGGGACCAATATTAGTGATAAATTCCATAATTTAGGCCGTTTAGTCATTTTATCAAACACCTAGTAGGCATGAATTTCTACACCTCTTAACCATGGAATTAGTTTATCCAACTACTACCACTTACCAACTATTTATCCCACCATCATTCTTAAAAAATTCATAACTTCCAACATCACATACATGACCATCCATCCACACCCAACCAACACAACTCCATCAAATACTGACCTTTCAATCTCTACAATGGTTATGTATTTAAATTGGGAACTTATGGCTTCCCATCACCGTACCATAAGTTCCAATACTTAATTCATACTTATATTCCCATAATATATCCATACATGTAAGTCTAAGGGTGTAGGATTACCTTTTGGAAGAAATCTTGCAAAATCCTCCTTTGGGTTCTTGAAAAAATTTCTTTAAAATCTATGTATTTTATGGAGGATTGAGTTAGTTTTAGGGTGGAATTGATGGAATGAAAGACCAAATTAGTAGGGATTAGTCACCTTGAAGATGGGGGGAGTTGGAGGTCTTGAGAGAGTGGAGGAAAACCCCAAAGTTCGGCCAAGAGAAATGGGGTAAAATGAACCCTGAATGAGTATATAGCATTTCGGGCGCCACAGGTGGCGTGGGGCGCTGCCTGTGGCGCTGGTTCTAGTACCTAAGAGAAATCCCAGCGCTAGGGATAGCGCCCCACACTACCCTGTGCGCTGGCGATGGAAAATCATTTCTATCTTGCCCGAAAATGGGCATAACTCTCTCATATGATGTCCAAATTTGACGATTGTTTTTGTTATGGCTCCGTAATTTCAATATGGATATAATGGTTCAATAAACACTAAATTTGGAGCACATTTTCTTATTGTTATACCACTTATAATCGAATAAACGACGTCATTGAAACACTTTTGATGTCAAAATAATGCGGTTCCACCCCATAGGTCTCTTTTGATACTCGAATAAGTTATTCCCGAATACCGTTGTCGCACTTTCAAATATTAAATCATTAAGAAATTTTAAAAGGGTCTTACATTCTCCCTCACTTAATATCATCCGGCCTTGAATGAGGGTTAGAATCTGCCATAGACACTTAATGTGACATAAATCCTCATCCGCACTCCAACAGTTCCCAATTTTACGAACTCCATAAATTTCAAAAATTTCGGTAGAGTTTCCCCTGTAACTGGGCCTATCCACCTGCCAGAGAATCACCAAAACCACTCCTAACAACATATCCAGAACTCGACAAAGCATCATAATATATATATATCAGTAGCACTAATCTCAACGTTGCAGGCATTATATTATCAAAAGTGACACCTGAGCATTAGCTGCACATATTTAAATCGTAACACAAAGAAAGTAATTTTTTATCCACAATCATTTGACTATACACTCAAGTGAGAACATTTTATTCCCTTAACAATTTCGGCCTTCGAGGTGGCCTCTTCTACACAATGACTTCGCCATAACACACGATGGAGGCAATTTCAACTTCCGGACTTATCTAACAAGGATGGCAAATAGATACCCCTCATAATCCAATTATCCATTAACTTGACCTTCACTAACTTTCACTGAAATGATAGACAGAGGATTTACAACTACCTCCTTAGACATAGACACATGAAACACAGGGTATGCGAAGGAAAATGATGGGGGAACATCATACTCATAGTTCGGCATATTTTCTTCGAGATTTCATAAGGCCTTCTGTGACTACACATACTTTACCTTTATTAGCAATTCACATAATATCTTCATGGAAAATATCATGAGAATAACCTGTTCACTTTCTTCATCTCTAAATATCTACTGCGAACATCCAAACTAAACCTTTGTCGACCTTCATCAACTATTTTAAGATGTGCGAGCATGAATATGACCATAAAACTTCCTATCCAATATATTTGATCACGGGATGATGCTTCTTCTTTAACATGTTTGAACCTTCAATCCCCATAGATTTAATACAAGGAGGAACAACGGGGTTCGATATTAGACTAGAATTATTCAAGAATCCATAAACGTGTCGAGAGGGGTATTTCAGGAAGTCATATCCTAAGAGACATGAAGGTTACTACCAATATCGCTGGCATGATTAATCATTGTGATGACATCATCAATTCGACAAATGAGGCATAGAGTTGCCTAGTATACATTGATAATGTGGAAATATGTATATGATCTGGAGATGTAGAAGACGTGAGTCAGACATGTGATATATGGGAGGCATGATCGGGACGATAAAACATTAGCGTCAATTATTTTGGAAAGATGATGAGTTATGAAGGTGATAGTAACAATTGTTTCACTCCACATGTGCCTTGTTCGGTAATACGAAGCCTCAAGGAGAAATAGCAAAGTACGTGACACCAGTTGTCTCTTGGAGTGTAGGGAAAATTAGTTTAACTTGAAATGAGAATATTCTGGCACCCTGAATGTGATATGGGTTTCAAAATACATGAAGTTGCATTATCTCTTAACAGTAACTAGCACAAGGAATCTATGCAAAAAGCCAACGAGGATGAAAAAGAAGTTGAACACTTGTGAGATTATTATCATTCTGATAGCTTAACCCCTTTCCGATAGTTGATCCTATATGAGAGAACTAGAGATGCGACAAACTTGTCTTTCATGGCACAGTGGTCGTATTTCATATTATACACTTTCATATCATTCCTTTCGTGGATCATCATCGTAAATATCGACATATAGAATATTCCGTAAATCACGACTTTAGGTTCATCAGTAACGAAAGCTTTAAACACAATAGATTTCTTTCCAAGAAATGGAGTAACACATCATTTATTCTTGAAATATGTTTCCCCAAAGGCAATGCATAATTGAAACTCATGAATATATAAGAGCTCAAAACACGTTGGAAATACTTAGAAAGCATAGAATTAGTTGAAACAACCACATTTGGTTACGACTTGAGTACATAAGATTTTAGGCAAATCTATTTTCAAAGTCAATTTGGAACAGTTGAATCAAGGCTCATATCATAACCTTTCTCGTATCATTTCATTTCATTGGCACCATTGGCCACAAATAAACTTTCATTATTGGCACGGTAGCCACACTTTATATCCCCAACTCGCTCCTTTCACTTTCAGGAATCTTTAATCACGGTTTTCTTTACTCACATGAATAATTAAGAGTCTTAAGCACATCGAGATTTAGTACACAATTTGGCATAATAGCCTTCATTCGAAACATGACTTGAAGTCATAACATCTTAACACACATCCCATAATTGAACACATTATCGTATGATATCAAAATATGACAAAAGCGTTTTGAACACATTTTTTGAATATACCTTTTGACACCAAACTTATTCGGAATAGTCAATTTATAAAGAATAACTTGGGACATACAAGAAAATTATGGGATTCAATTCTAGGAGAGAAGTTTAGCCAACATACCTCAAATCCATCCCTTAATGATACTACAATGATCCACTACACTAAGAAACTTCAATCTACAATAATAACAACCAATGGGACCAATATTAGTACAAATTCCATAATTTAGGTCATTTAAGCATTTTATCAAATACCTAGTAGGCATGAATCTCTACACCTCTTAACCATAGAATTAGTTTATGCAACTACTACTATTTACCAACAATTTATCCCACAATCATTCTTAAACAATTCACAACTTCCAACATCACATACATGACCATCCATATACACCCAACCAACAAAATTCCATCAAATAATCACATTTCAATCTCTACAATAGTTATGTATTTAAATTGGGAACTTATGGCTTCCAATCACCATACCAGAAGTTCCAATACTTAACTCATACTCATATTCCCGTAATATATCCATACATGTAAGTCTAAGGGTGTAGGATTACCTTTTGGAAGAAATCTTGCAAAACCCTCCTTTTAGTTCTTGAAGAAATGTCTTGAAAATATATGTATTTTATGGAGGATTGTGTTAGTTTTAGAGTGGAATTGATGGAATTAAACACCAAATTAGTAGGTATTACTCAACTTGAAGATGGGGGGAGTTGGAGGTCTTGAGAGAGTGGAGGAAAATCCCAAAGTTTGTCCAAGAGAAATGGGGTAAAATGAACCCCGAATGTGTATATAGTGTTTCGGGCGCAACATATGGCGTGGGGCACTGCCTGTGGCGCTGGTTCCAGTACCTAAAAGAAATACCAGTGCTAGGGATAGCTCCCCATGCTACCCTGGGCACTAGCGATGTGAAATCATTTTTATCCTGCCCAAAAATGGGCATAACTCTCTCAATACGGATCTAATGATTCAATAAAAACCGAATTTGGAGCTCATTTGCTTAATATGATACCACTTATACTCTAAAAAATGACGTCGTTGAAACACGTTTGATGTCAAAATAATGTGGTTCCACCCCATTGGTCTCCTTTGATACTCGAATAAGCTATTCCCGAATAACGTTGTCGCACTTTAAAATATTAAATCATTAAGAAATTTTAACGGGGCCTTACAGAATGAGAATGTGTATTCTGTATAAACATAAAAAATTCTTGACTCCAAAAAATATATCTAGAAGCCCTTTCCTACGAGCGCGGCACCCTAGCCGATCCCAAAGTGGTTCGTAGGCCTGAAATCCCCAAATATAATAGGACCATGTATCCAAGCGAGCATGTGCACTCCTATACGTGCGCAATCAAAGGGAACGATTTGGAAGATGACGAGATCGAGTCGGTGTTGCTGAAAACATTAGGAGAAACTTTGTCCAAGGAAGCAATGATATGGTATCACAACTTACCTCCCAATTCCATTGACTCGTTTGCTATGATTGCATATGCTTTCGTAAAGGACTATGCCAGGGCCATCGAGTTGGAGACCATAAAGTCAGATATTTTCAAGGTCAAACAAAGGGATAATGAGATGCTCAGGGAGCTCGTGTCAAGATTCCAGATGGAGATGATGGACCTACCACTAGTTGCAGATGATTGGGCCGTCCAGCCATTCACTCAGGAGCTCAACCCCAATGTTCCATGGCCTCTCAATATTTACAACAAAATTTGGTGGTGTACCCTGCGATAACCTGGGTAGACGTCCACAACAGGTACCAGTCGAAGATTAGGGTTGAGGACAACAAACTCGAGCCCATTCTGGGTTTGTTTACCCCATAAGGATCAACGATAGATATAAAAGAGCCATTTATCAAGATCCAAGACCGGTCCGACATTGATATCAACCATACAACATGGATTGAAGGGCAAATGGATCCGGGAGTCACCCCACAAGGAACGAGAAGAGAAGTGATCGAGGTCCTAGTGGCAGGGGCCTTTTAAGCAAGAATGGGTTTGATAGGGTGCTCGGGAGTAGGGAAGCACCAAGATTATCGGAGTACAACTTCAACGTGGATGCTGCCACCATCGTGTCGCCTATAGGGCACATCAAAAAGACTAAGTGGCCCCGACCATTATAGTCCAACCCTACCCAAAGAGATCCTAATTTGATGTGTAAGTATCACGACAGTCACGATCACAGGCAATAGCTTCGGTTAAAGCAAATCCCAAAATAGCATAACCTAATAATTATTTTTCCTTAGAACTGGTGGTGGGAACTGAACGAAATCAAAGGGGGCCTTAGCCCTTAGAATCATGCTGCTCCTAGCATAGTCCCTGGAGTCTTTCTTCTGGTTCCCGAATTCTTTGATGGCTTGCGTCCATTCGGGCTTTAATAGTAGCCGGGTTCACGGAGCGAAGATGCTTTTTGTATCACCGAGACACCCGAAGGGACGGCCATATGTACCTCGAGAGCCCCAGCCCATCCAAATCAAAATAGAATGAGAGAGAGCTTCGTCTATCGATGAACAACGGATTGACGGAGCTCTTGGCATATCTTACCCGATAACCCGTTAAAGAAATATCCTTAGGTCTTAAATCTACAGCTCCAGGGCTTGTGTTGCCTACATAGGGCAGAAACAAATGTTTTGCATAAACATCTCAATGTCCATAACCTGAGCTTTCCTTAACTAACTGACCTAACTTCGTAACCTTAGCCTTACTGAAGATTGCCAATAGTTAAGAGAAGAATTTGCTTGGTAATTCAAACAGGGATGCCAAGAAATAGGTCGAACAAGAGGAGCCTCACCACGTGATCAACACGATCATCGATGGAGTCGATATCCCCCGAGGGCCAACGATAAAATTCACTAAAATGTCTATCATGAGGGAACAACGCACCAGGATTATGTTCCGGAGGGAGCTATCTTGTTCAGCGACAAAGATGTCGAGGGTATTGTATAGACTCACAACGATGTGCTGGTAATATATGTACTTATCGATAAATCTTGGGTTAAATGTGTGCTTATTGACCCAGGTAGCTCGACCAACATCAACAGATCAAGGGTTGTAGAGCAATTGGGATCACAAGATCAAATCATACCGGCACTCCGAGTATTGAATGGATTCTATATGGCATGTGAGACCACGAAAGAAAAGATAACTTTGTCGGTAAACACCACCGGGACAATCCAAAAAACAAGGTTCTACGTGATTGAAGGGGATATGGGATATAACGCTTTATTCGGAAGTCCATGGATCCAAACCATGAGGGTGTTACTTTCGACCTTGCACCAGGCATTGAAATTTCCCACACCGGGGGTAGTCATAATGGTCTATGGAGAACAGTTGGCCGCAAGGGAAATGTTTGATGTCGACGGAGTGATCCCATTTTCTGTGCTCTCTACATCGAGGAGTGCTGAACCGACCAAAAATGAAGAGATTAAATAGCAATCACTGATACCGGACTCAGTCGAACCAGAGAAACAGGAAGAACAAGGAGCGAACGATGAGGGCGATTATAGCGTCCCGAGGACATTCATAGCTCCCGATGACATAGACGCCACAAAATCAACAGTTTAAGAGTTGGACCAAGTTATATTAATCTAGCATGTGCCAGATCGAAAGGTATACCTGGGCACGGGGTTAACTCTCGAGCTAACACCGATTGTTTTGCTTGGACCCATCTTGACATGACAGGGATCCCACCGGAGATGAACACTCACAAGCTATGTTTGGACCCAAAGTTCCATCCGGTTAAGCAGAAGAGAAGGCCACAGTTCGAGATAAAACACGCGTTCATCGAGTATGAGGTATCCAAACTCCTAAAACTAGGGTCCATCCGGGAAGTTAAATACCCAAATTGATTAGCTAATGTAGTGGTAGTACCTAAAAAGAAAATAAATTAAGGATGTGCGTGGATTATAAAAATCTAAATCGAGCATGCCCAAAGGATTCTTTCCCTTTGCCTAACGTCGATCGAATGATCGACGCGACGGCCAGGCACGAGATACTTAATTTTCTTGACACCAACTCAGGGTACAACAAAATTCGGATGGACCCAGACAATCAAGAAAAAACTTCTTTCAAAACCAAAATTGGAACCTACTGCTATAACGTAATGTCGTTTAGATTACAGAATATCGGTCCCACCTACCAACGCCTCGTAAACCAGATGTTAGAAGAACAAATAGGGAACTCAATGGAAGTTTATATTGATGATATGTTGGTCAAGTCCCTGGAGCCGAGGACCATTTGAAACATTTTTAGGAAACCTTTGGCATACAAAGGAACTACAACATAAAGCTAAATCCGCAGAAGTGCGCATTTGGGGTCGGTTCGGGAAAATTCCTTAGAGTCATGGTATATAATTTGGGATTAGAGATCAACCCCGACAAAATAATGGCCATCAAGTACATCACCGTAGTCGACAACATCAAGGCAGTTTAGAGACTAACCAGGCATATAGCCGCATTGGGCGGGTTCATCTTGAGGTCGTCGGACAAGAGCCATCAGTTCTTCTCCCTATTGAAAAAGAAGAATAATTTTTCTTGAACTCAAGAGTGCCATAAAGATTTGGAAGAACTCAAGAGATACCTGTCGAGCCCCCTTTTGGTGCACACTTCGAAGGCAGCCGAACAGTTGTACCTCTACTTGGAGGTTTCCGAAGTGGCGGTAAGTGGTGTCTTAGTCGAGGAGGAAGAAGGTACACAATTTCCTATTTATTATGTTAGTAGAACCCTCGGTGATGCCGAAACAAGATGTCTTCACCTAGAAAAGTTAGCACTCGCCTTGCTAAGCATTTCCAGGAAACTAAAATCATACTTTCAATGCCACCCTATATGCGCCGTAACCTCTTACCCGCTGAGGAATATTATGCATAAGCTCGAGCTCTCAGGCCGGCTAGCCAAATGGGCCGTGGAGATCAGCGGTTATGATATCTAGTACCGACCCGGACTGCCATAAAATCCCAGATCTTGGCGAACTTTGTGGCCGACTATATGCCGTCCTTGATACCCGAGGTTGAAATGAAATTGTTGCTCACCTCGGGGACTAATTTGGGGATCTGGACCTTATTCGCGAACGGTGCATCCAATGTGAAAGGGTTTGGGCTCAGTATCGTGTTAAAACCACTCGCGGGCAGTGACATCCTATTAAAACTGTTAAATTGACTAACAATGAAGACTAGTACGAAGCTAAGATTGCAGGTCTAGAACAGGCAAAGAGCCTTAGGGCCAAAGTGATCGAAGCCAAATGTGACGACCTCCTCGTCTTAAATCAAGTCAACGTAACATTCGAAGTGAAAGTGGAACGGATACGGAGATACTTGGACAAATTGTAGGGTATATGGAAATTTTCCTATCTTTAGGTCGAATGGGCATTATTCAGGAGATTCTTTTTTGGCCTACTGGCTAGATGCTTAGGTCCGGGAGAGACCGAATACGACATGATAGAATTTCACGAGGGCACTTGCGGGAACCATTCGGGGGCAGAACCATTAGGCCAGCTACTACTGGAATTAAATGGAGAAGGATGTGAAAGACGTCTTGCGAAAATGCGAAGAGTGCTAAAGCCATACTCGATGATTCATCAACTAGGAGAGATGTATGATGATTCATCAACTATAAGATATGCCCGATGATTCATCAAGTGGGGAATGCACATCGTCGCCCCCCTGCCATGGGCGCCTGGTAAAGTCCAATACATACTACTCATGACCGATTATTTTTCTAAATGGGTTGAGTCCCAGGCGTTAGAGAAGGTGCGGGAGAAAGAAGTCATCGACTTTATCTGAGATCACATAATCTGTCGATTTGGGATACCGGCCTAGATCATCTGCGAAAATGGAAAACAATTCGTCGGCAAAAAGGTAAGTAAGTTTTTCGAAGACCATAAGATCAAGAAGATATTATCAACACCTTACCACCCTAGTGGGAACGGGCAAGTGGAATCAACAAACAAAACTATACTGTTAAACATGAAAAAGTTGTTTACCGGTTTGAAAGAAAAGTGGAAGTAAATCTTGCCCGAAGTCCTTTGGGCGTACCGTACGACTTCGAAGTCAAGTACCGATGCGGCTCTGTTCTCTATGGCCTATAGAGCATAAGCCTTAATACTAGTCGAGGTAGGGTAGTCGAGCCTCAAGTTCTAGTACGCTACCGAAAATTCAAATAGCGAGGCGCTGACCATGAGCATTTGCAAGCCAAGTACATGGTATTGAGTAAGGTAACACTATAAACCAGGAACCCAAACGAAGGGAAACTAGGCACGAATTGGGAAAGACCGTATTGAGTCATCGGAATAACCGACAAAGGCTCGTATAAACTCTAGTCGGGAAACAATATACAACTACAGAACAACTAGAATGTGGAACACTTAAAGCGGTACTACTGCTAAGGTACGAACTTAATTCCTTTTTAATTTAGTTAAATTATGGACTAAGGTACGCAGGTACTCGGCCAAGGGCGAGTATGACTATTAGGTCTGAAAGAACGTGTTGTACTCTTTTTCCCTTGAACCAAATTTCTCCCGAAGTGGGTTTTTCAATAAGGGTTTTAACGAGGCAACAGTAAAATGTGCTACCGGCCTTGAACCAAAATTTATGATCGTTTGCATCGAATCAATAGTATTCAAGCTCGCACAAGTTTGGGCTTGAATACTGGCGGCGGTTACCCCTAGGTTAGGGGAAAATTTTGTATGTCAAAAGCCAAGGCTTGGTGGTTAGGATTCATTTTAAGGGTCAAACGGTCATGCGAATCGTGCCCATGTAGCCCACTCTAGCTATGACACAAGTATTATGAGCCTCCGATCATGTACCTTACATATTAAACAATGTAAGAAATCTTTGTTTCACTTATACTTTTTCGCTATGCATTTCGCTTCTTCGATCCTAGATTCTAAAGACCACGGGATACCCCTATTCTAGGTCTGTCGTCCGATAAAAAATTTGGATGTCTAAGGCTAACGAATCCCGAAGGCACCAAGCCTAATAGGCAGTGCTAAATACAAAAGGCTACCACTACCCTATAAACGGCTCGTAGACGTCCGAAATCCGTGATCAGAAAGTAAGTCCCTTATGTAAAGTCAAAACCTATTAAAAGGTTACACTCGGCAAAAACATCGTCTAAGACACTTGAGCATCTTAGAAGCCTTCAATTCTATCAAAATCTCGAAGGCACGAGTAACCCGGAGTTGCCATCAAAATTGGGCTCGGATCTCCGTAGAATGGATACTCTATATTACCTTTGATTTTATGCTAAGGAATTTAAAACGATGCATAAATAAAAATTTGCAAATAGATGCTGGAAAGTAAAGATACGGTATTGCCAAAGGGGGAAATTTTATATATTTCAAAAAATTTACAAAGGCACGATAAGTCACAAATAATACTTGCCCAGATAAATCCCAAATAATACTTATTCCGGGAATTAGTCTCTTTGTAACCTCAAGTGTAGCACAGATAGTTCTCAACAAAGGTACGAATATGAGAAGTGTTATAACTTTACGCTTAACAGTCAACTCTAGGCATATCATAACCTAAGCATTCTTCCGAGTATGAATACTTGCCCCGATTCCCGCCCATGGCGCAAACCTCACATATATATATATATATATATGCGCACAACGCGTAGTCATCACAAATAATTAACGCAATTAGTGCCTCTACTGAGTTTAAATAAAATGCTCGCCTCAAACAGGACGCAACCCTGAAACAATATGCTTCTGATACCTCCCAGTTCCTAATTTCATAGTACACATGAACCATCGTAAACCTTGAAACCATCGTAACTGATCGCAACTCCAGCACTCGAATGACTATCACCTCCTTCATGCACGATCATCCCACTAGGGATATTTTCATAATTCTTCTGTGCCACATATCAATAAATATCAGTAGTCTATCAACCAGGAGAGTACCGCAATACCAATGAATATCCGTAAATCAAAACACAATGCCCTTTTTAACTGCGTACCTTTCTCAGGGATTACCGAGCAATTAAAACATTCATCTAAATATATTACACTGACCATTCTGTCCATAATTCGTGACCTTCCGTTCAATAATGAACTGACACCTTGTACATGTAAATCTTACTCCCTCACCACACCATAATTACCCTCAAGTTGACACTTCTCCTTGTCAGAACACGGCGATCCTTACCCAAAGCTCACTACAAGACATCCTAACATAAAATCGCATCACCTTAAGGCCCATATATTACTGTATTCTTCTTAAGCACCCCCATAAGTACCACAACCGAAACGCCCACTCTGAAACTACCCTATATGAAATTAAAATTGTTCTTTTACCTTTCTTATACTGGAATGTAGAATCCATAGTCATGCATAATTACCGCATGTCCGGCACCATAAAATGTAAATCTTAGATTATATCCATACACAAATCCGGAAAAATTCTCGATTGTTATATATAAATCTTGAACCCATTAGAACCTTCTCGGGACTCACCCACTTTTCTCAAATCTAAATTGCACCGCCCGAACGGGCTGAAAGACACGTGCCTCATTAGCACATCAACACTTAAAGAGGTAACCCTGCCTTAGCACCACCAATCAAATTCAAACTTCGTGCACACTACATCCATCAAAATAACAATTTAATCGTTTCATGACTTTTCATAAAGTGCAATATAACCTGCATTCAAGAAATTATTTTACTCAAGTCATCCCCGATATCAACCTCTCCAAGTCGCACATAATCGTACAATCAAATCGTAGATAGCAGACTCCCCCACTTGGCTTATGCCTTGGACCAAAAACCAATGCCGCACATAATCGTATAATAAAATCGTAGATAGAAGACTCCCTCAGTTGGCTTAAAGCAATACAAAAAAACATCTGCTAACTCATCATACACAAGATAACATCAAAATCGACCATACTAAGTAATAAAAGATCAACTCTGGTCTCTAGTCCCCCAATAATTACCACACACGACCGATACACATGGTCCATAATTCTAGTATATATCACCGGCGTAGATACATGAATAGGTGAAACTAAGGACTCACGCTGCATATCCAGATAATGAACAAAAATATGATGAAACATACGAATATGTGGAACCAAGGTCAAATAATATAGATGCCTCCCCGTGGCACACTGAGACAATACTTGTGATCACTGCATCTGAAGCAACAACATCTGGTCTAGCATGAAAAGCATAAAATCGGTCTTGACCGCCACCTGATCAGTATCCCCCTCTTGGGCGACCCCTAGCTGACTGAGCCCCACCTCGAGCTAGCTAGGCGGGTGGTGGCGCAACTGGTGCAGAAGTCGTAGTCTGACTCCTCCGCTGAGCTGAACCTCCCATAAGACGAGGGAAATATCTCTTTATGTGACCCAAATCTTCATACTCAAAGGAACCCCCCTCTGAAAATGGCGGCAAGTTCTGAGGCGGACCTCGAGAACTAGAATAACCACCTGAAGAACCTGGTTCTGATGAACCGTGAACTGATGGTGCACGAGATGAATTCTGATTAGTCTCCCCCTCTTGTGCGACCTCTAGCTGACTGAACCCCACCTCGAGCTAGCTAGGCGGGTGGTGGCGCAACTGGTGCAGAAGTCATAGTCTGACTCCCCCGCTGAGCTGAACCTCCAATAAGGTGAGGGAAATATCTCTTTATGTGACCCAAATCTCCATACTCAAAGCAACCCCCCTCTGAAAATGGCGGCAAGTTCTGAGGCGGACCTCGAGAACTAGAATAATCACCCGAAGAACCTGATACCGATGAACCTTGAACTGATGGTGCATGAGATGAATTCTGAGCTGGAAGTGCACTAAGGGAAGATTGACTTTGTCGAGCAGTGTATGAACCATGGCTAGCTGATACACCACGATGAGCTGAACGAGACATATGAGCGGGCCTATAAGGATGACCCTTACCATAATAGGGTTGTCCCTCAAAAGGGAAGATGCTGGAATTACCCAGACCATGAGACCTCCTTGCCTCTCTCTCCACACGCTCCTGAGTATGGACTATCTCTAGTCATCGGGCACTGCCAACCACCTCGTTGAATTTAACACCTTCTACATTCCCCAGAGTCATAAAAAAATAGAACTGATGGTTGAGGCCATTAATGAACCTCCTGATATTTCACTCTCAGTGGGAACCAACCAAACTGCATGACGAGCCAATTCTGAAAACCGCATCTCATACTGAGTCACGAACAAGTCCTCCTAATGTAGATTAAAATTTTCCAAAGGGTTCGGCAGCCTCTCGAAGATAAGTACAGATGTGTCCATACCGAATTGCAAGACGCTACTAAACCTGATCATGACTCGTGAGACCTATGTAACCTAGAGCTCTAATACCAACTTGTCACGACCTAAAATCCTAACCTGTCATGATGGCGCCTATCTCACTACTAGGCAAGCCGATAACCCCAATAAGTCACAATAATCTCTTAAGTTTGAAAATATATTATTTGAATTCCATAGAATACCTCACAATTTCAGATACAAAACACTCCCAAAATCTGGTGTCACTGAGTACATGAGAATCTAAAAAATAACAAAATCTGACGAATAAGAACACCATCTGAAAATATAGAACAGTACAATAACTGAAAGGAAATAGAGTCAAGGTCTGAGAACACTAAGAAGCTACATTGATAGTCTCCAACAAATAAATCCTCAAATCTGGCAAACGATGTATCTGAAAGTACCTGGATCTGCACACGAGGTGCAGAGTGTAGTATGAGTACAACCAACTCAATAAGTAACAAGACTAACCTCTGGGCTAAACATAGTGACGAGCTTAACAGGTACAATCTGGTACATAAATAACAATACAGAAATGTAGGCATGCTTTCCAGTTCAACAGTTAATCTCAGTTCAGGAAAAATAGATAAAATCTGCATGATATGAGAAATGTAACATCACTATATCTACATGCCAAAGTATATGTTATATGTGATGTACCATAATGGAACCCTCGTGTACTCACACTCTCAGAATACTCAATCACTTAGTACTGTATATGGCCAATCCAGCCTAGTGAAGATCCATCCCAAGTATATATGTATATCCATCAACTAACAATCAGTCACTCAGTACTGTATAAGGCCAATCCACCCCAGGGGAAGATCCATCCCTCAATATATATATATATTGCAAGATCCATGGCCTGGGAAGATATATATAAACTATGCTCATTGTGGGGGTGCAGACTCCGAAGAGGCTCCTTCAGCCCAAGCGCTATAATAGCCAAATTCAGGCATAAATAAATAACCATAATTATCACTCAGAATATCCAGTCTCTCAGGATCTCAATGACATGAAAATCAACCCGACATTATGATATGATGTATCAATAAATGACAACAGAGGCTGAGATATGATATACAAGTGACAGATGTGACTGGGTACAAAATTATATTTTAAAACAAATAGTTCAACAACAATACGACCCACGTGGGTCCCAAAATATATCGGCGTGTAGCCTAAACATGATCTTTAATATGAGTCTCAGCTCAATTTCTTTAACACAAAAAAATTCATAGAAAATGCCAAAGATTATTTGACTACAAAATTCCACGGAACCAATTCGTCACAATTTCTATGATGCACGCCCACACACGCATCACCTAGCATGTGCGTCATCTCCAAATAATTCATACAACATGTAATTCAGGGATTTATACCCTCAGAACCAAGTTTAGAAGTGTTACTTACCTCAAATCGTGTAATTCTTTACTCAGCTATGCCTTTGCCTCGCAAATTTGCCTCCGAAAGCCTCGTATCTAGTCACAATTAATTCGATTCAGTCAATACAAATCATATGAATTTATTCCATATGAAAATACTAATTTTCCAATAAAATCCGAAATTAACTCAAAAATCGCACGTGGGGCCCACGTCTCGAAATCCGATGAAACTCACAAAATCTGACAACCCATTCAATTACATGTTCAACCATACTAATTTCACTCAAATCCGACTCCAAATAGATATTCAAATACCAAAAATTCCCTTTATGAAATTTCTACAATTTCCCCCAAATTTCCTCTCAAAATGCTGATTAAATGATGAAAACAATGATATATTCATGTATGTTAACCAAATCTGAGTTAGAATCACTTATCCCGATGAATTTCTTGAAAATCCAACGAAACATCGCCACAAACCGAGCTCCCAAAGTCCAAAAAAAAAATAATACCCTAACCCTCGGCTATATAGTACCAAGTCTACTCTCCCAATGTGCGATCCGTACATTTTCAAGTGTTGTCGCACATTTCCAAGTTCTACGGCCGCAGTACAAATTGTGCGGCCGCACTTCACAGTGACAGCTTACCAGGCTTCAGTAAAATACCCATACATTTCTGTATAAATGTCTAAATGATTAATGCTATACTTTTCTGGAAACTAGATTCAAAGGGCTACAACTTTTGTTTTTGAATTATCTCTGAATTCGTTGTAGAGTAAACGATATAGGCCTCCGAAGTCGGACCATGAAACCTGCAGAACCCCTAAAGTGCGGCCGCACTCAAAATTGTGCGGTCCGCACTTTTCCTCTGAAGTGCGGCCGCAATAAAAAATTTGCGGTCTGCACTTTTCCTCTGCGGTCCGCTCTTTCCCAAAGGTTCTAGAACAACATTAGAGTGCCAAAATGTCTCGACTCGCTCAAAACTCATCGAGCCACTCGGGATCCCGTTCAAATATACAAACAAATCCCGTAACATAATATTGACGTACTCGGGGTTTCAAATCACGTTAACCAACGCTAACACCAAGAATCATACCCCAATTCAAGCCTAATGAACTTTGAAACTTCCAATTTCTACAAACGACGCCAGAACCTATCCAGTCACGTCCGATTGCCATATCACAAATGCCATATCGGAGCTATGAAAATTTTCGGAACTAGATTCCGACTCTAATATCAAAAAGTCAACTCCCCGGTCAAATTTCGAAACTTAAATTTCTATTTTAGCCATTTCAAGCCTAATTTAGCTACGTGCTTCCAAAAAGTTTACCGGACATGTTCCTAAGTCCAAAATCACCATACGGAGCTATTGGAATCATCAAAACTCTATTCTGGGCTGTTTAAACATAAGTCAACATCTGGTCACTATTTTAACCTAAGCTTTAAACCTTGAAACTAAGTGTTCCAATTCATTCCAAAACCTCATCGAACCCGAACAAATCACCCATGTGAGTCACATAACAACTGTAAAGCATAAATTAGGCAGTAAATGGGAAAACGGGGTTGTAATACTCAAAACGACCGGCCGAGTCGTTACAGTTTTAAAGTTGACAAGGAAGTTGCCATCTTTAGCGGTTGAAGTTCAAGAACTAAATGTAGTTCAAGAACAGATTAATGAACCAGTTCCAAACCAAATTGAACAACAATCAAATCCAACACAAGATGAGCAAGTTTACAAGCACCTATTTGAAGGTCTACACGAGAACATCATGTACCAACTAGATTAAATCTAATGGTACAAGATGATGTAACAAATGAAGTTGATCATGATGATGATGACCGTAAGACCTATGAAGAGGCTATACAAAGTTCTGACTATGACAGATGGCAAAAGGCCATGGAATCCGCAATGAAATCCATGAAGGAAAATAAAGTATGGACTTTAGTTGAACCTTCAAAGGATATAAAACCTATAGGTTGTTAATGGGGTTTTAAGAAAAAGATTGGAGAAAACGAAAAGGTGAAGACCTACAAAGCACGTCTTGCTGCCAAGGGATATCGTCAGAAAGAATGAGTCAACTATGATGAGACATTCTCTCCCGTGGCAATGCTCAAATCAATTCGTATTTTGCTTGCTATAGCATCATACTACGATTATGAAATATGGCAAATGGATTTGAAAATAACTTTTTCTTAATGGTGAGCAAGAAGAGGATGTGTACAAGACACAACCTGAAGGCTTCACATCCCCGCCTGATCATTATAAAATTTTTAAGCTACATAGATCCATTTATGGACTAAAGCAAGCTTCTCGAAGTTGGAATATTCTCTTTAATAAAACAATTGAAAAGTTCAATTTTGTTATATGCGAAGAAGAGTCTTGTGTGTACAAAAAGGTTAGTGGAAGCACAATCATATTCTTTGTATTTTATGTTGATGATATATTGCTTATAGGAAATGATATACTGGCATTGCAAAGTGCCAAGATTTGGCTATTTGAACAGTTCTCCATGAAAGACTTGGGAGAAGCAGCTTATATATTGGGAATAAAGATCTATAGAGATAGATCTATGAAGCTGCTTGAGCTTTCCCAGTCCTTGTACATTGATAGCATCTTAAAGAGGTATAACATGGATAATTCCAAATAGGCACTGGAATTACTCTTAGTAGGGAGGATTGTCCTAAAATACCTGAAGAGAGAGGACTCATGAGTAGGATCCCATACGTTAGTGCAGTGGGAGCTATCATGTATACCATGACATGTGCACGCCCTAATGTGGCTTATGCACTAGGAGTGACTAGCCGATATTAGGCAAATCCTGGTGAGGAACATTGGAATGTGGTAAAGACCATTCTCAAGTACTTAAGAAGGACTAAAGACCAATTCCTCATTTAGGGAGATTCTAAGTTAATGTTTGAAGGTTATACCGATGCAAGCTTCTCTTCAGATAGAGATGATAGCAAATCTATTTCTGGTTATATATTGACCTTAAATGGTGGTGCAGTGAGTTGGAAAAGTTCTAAATAAGCTACAGTAGCTGATTCAGTTACTGAAGCAGAATATATAGCAGCTAGTGAAACTACTAAGGAAGCTGTATGGATGAAAAAGTTATTAACTGAACTTATTGTGGTTCCTTCAATAGAAGGTGCAGTTCCATTATTGTGTGACAATACTGGAGCCATTTCTCAAGCAAAAGAACCAAGATCCCACCAAAAATCAAAACACGTTTTGCGAAGGTATCACTTGATAAGAGAGATCATTGAACGTGGAGATGTCGAGATTCAAAAGGTTGATAGAAAGGAAAATGTTGTAGACCCATTCACCAAAGCTCTTGGAGCAAAGGAGTTTGACAAGCAGAAGTGGAAATTGAGAATGAAGTACAAGTGCAATTGACTCTAGAGCAAGTGGGAGATTGTTAGGGATATATTAGTTATTCCATAGATCCAATCTCATATTTGATGATTTGAACATATTTTTGTGAATGTTATTTGATATAAAAATATATGGCATTTGATATTGGTTTATCATAGTTACTATTAATTGCTTGATTAATTTAGTAAGGTCCTTTATTAAATTTCGAGACTTGTCATCATGATGGAGACCATGATAACGAGAGTAAAGTTACAACTTAATCTAAATTGTGTTCTTGATCGTAGGATTATTAATTTGGATATTAGTAAACCAGTTAGATCAATATTTATGTGATCGTCTTTATGGGATACAGATTAGTTGATCTCATTAAATAAATCACATAAATAGATGATGCATATAGAGATATGATCATTGAACCGATTCATTGGATAATTCTTAATGGTTAGAATTACCATAAACTATCAATAGGATATTCTCTTGAAGAATGTGATGTAAGAGTTTCCTTTGACCTGATATCATCATAGTAATTGACAAGTTATTTATTGTGCTCTGATACTAGACACCTATGGCCCTAGGGCGATAGTTGAAAGGATATTGGGTACGATTAAATACTTGTAGAAGTAGTGACTGATCAAGATGGAATCTGTCAATTCTTGGTAATGAGTTTAAGTTCCATGTTGTCATGAATTATAACCGACCAAATTAAGACCTTGGCCAGGGCCATTGAATGAAAAATTCGAACACAATATTTTTCGTGCAATTTGTTCGCGATTTTCATTGATCAAAGAGTTGATAGTAAAGATGGGTCCCAGTGTGGATATGCATAGAATCTTCGCATTATCGAAGAAAACTCTGAAACGAGGCTCTCTTCACCAGGTACGTCTTAGATCCGATCTTTGACATGTAAATAAATTTTAAATACGATAAGTTCTGCTTAGGATTGTTATTGTCTTCCGTTTCGTGTTATGAACACCTATATGCAATCCAACAAATACAACACCATCACAACTTTAACTATTCAAAAGATACGTCCTTCTTCAAGTATAATTTTTCCTAAGAAAGTGTAAATTTCTCACTTATGTCCATCCTTGTAAGTATTTATTTGAAAGATTTAAGTGAATAACAATCGATCAACATTTTGGGGTTATTTTACTCATTCAATATTTAGTGTGGAATATTCGTACTCTCTATATATATATATATGTGGAAGATGTAGATGTAGATATAGATTGTATGCAGGTCGAGGTTCGTATTTGTTGTGAAACAATCACAAATGATGAATCATCGAAATATTAATAAGTACCTATATTTTCCTTCTCTCTTTCTACATTTAAATTTTTATATTAAGTATCTTCCATTTTACAAGATATATACCAAAAAAGGACTTGAGAATTAATAGTTCGCTGTTCCAGCACGAGTATTTTGTTTGCGAAAGAGAAATCATTTTAAAGATAATTTTTTCTATTTTGAATGTTTTCCCACAAAGTTTCTTAAATATATTTTTATTTCTAACAATTTTTTATTTGGCGATTTATATTTGTGTTTTATTATTCTGAAAATTTAAATGAAAAAAGATTAAAAGTACAACTTGACCTGATTTATTAGAAATACTTTATCTTCTCAGTGTAATTATTGAATTATTTCACTAAGTACTACTAATTTTTTTTATGATTTTTCCTTTATGAGGTTTTTAATTCTTATATGTTTTGCCTTGGAATTTGAGCATGTTATTATGATATCACTTGATTCTTTATCCTGAAATTACCAATTGACTATTCAATTCAATAGCTACGGGTTCCCGTGATCCCAATAGCTTGTCTATAACCTGTATTTGAATTGAAAAATACATTAAATGTATAAGAATATTTAGCTTAGAACCCAGTCCATTCATCCAGTTAGTATCATATATTAACTCAGATTTTTGTAGGAACCCAGAAACCTAAAATCTTGGACCCGCAAAGATTAGGAAGAGAAAGATCCAATCATAAAAAGTGAAAACTAAAGTTCCCCGAAGAAATAATATATTTCTTAAATTTTTATTATTCATATGGGAAAGAGAAAAGAATTGAACTTTTGGTCTTTTTTCTTCATTTTGGTTTTCAGGTCTCCAACATAAGTTTGAAATCTCAACATAACCAGATACCGCTAATACATGATAAACTCTCTAGAAACTGGTAAATACAGAGTCATGAGCTCTACAACAGAATACAATTCTGAAAATTAAATAACAATACTGTCTGAACTAAAGAAACAATACATAAGGAAAGACAAGTTAAGACTGTGGGTGAAATGCAGCTCTACTTCATCTCTCGATAGCCCGCTAAACAAGAAACTCTGCTAATGTTAGCTAGTATTAACACCTGGATCTACACAATTAAGTGCAGAGTATAGTATAAGTACAACTGACCCAATGTACTCAATAAGTATCGTAACTAACCTCGGCGAGGTAAAAGAAGAAAGAATTACAAGTAATACCTGCTATAACCTGCACAGTTTCATAAATTTAACAAGTATGGAACAAAGATGTGATCAAGTATAAAGCACAGAAGGTACTATCTCTCTATGTGTGTGTGTACCATTACTATCACAAGCCAAAATCACACATGTCGTGATGGATCCTATCTTAATACTAGGCAAGCCGACAACCTCAAGAAATCACGATTTCCTTTAACTTTGAATACATAATATTTAAATACAATACAAAAATCTCACAAATACCGATACAAACACTCCCAAAACCTGGTGTCACTAAGTACAAGAGCATCTAAATGATAACAATATCTGACTGATAAAACACTATCTGAAAATATAGAAAAGTAGAACAACTAAAAGGAAAGAGAGTCAAAGTCTGTGGACGTCAAGCAACTACCTCGATAGTCTCCAACGGATAAAGCTTCAAAAAACTAACAAATGTCGTGTCCGGAAGTACCTCGATCTGCACACAAGGTGCAGGGTGTAGTATGAGTACAACCAACTCAGTAAGTAACAATACTAAATAAAGAGTTGAAGATAGTGACGAGCTTCACAGCTAAGTCTAATTACAGTAATTTCCAACATGAGAAGGTAGGCATGCTTTCAAGTTCATCATCTAAAACTCAAACAGTAATTCCATGTCAAGTTCAACTGAAACAAAAGATAATGTCTTTTAGAAATTTTCAAAACAATGATATATGACAGATGAAGTACAACAATAATGAAATCAATGCATCCTCTCTGAGTAATAGTCACTCAGTCCTCCCATTCACTCTAACCTCACAATCACTCTTCCTTCACAATCACTCATTCCTTTCAATCACTCAGCGCTCAGCACTTGACACTCGCACTCAGTAGGTACCTGCGCTCACTGGGGGTGTGTACAGACTCCGGAGGGGCTTCTTCAGCCCAAGCGCTATAACAAGCCAATCATGGCATAAATCAATGAAGCATGCTGCGGCGTACAGACCGATCCCATAAATATCCTCACAATCAGGCCCTCGGCCTCACTCAGTCATCAACCTCTCCAGTCTCTCGGGCTCTCAGAAATGATAATAAGCAGCCCAAACAGTAATGATATGATGCATCAATAATGAGCAATAGAGACTGAGATGTAATATGCAAGTAAAATCGTGACTGAGTATGAAACAACAATTTAGCAGATAAATCATCATGTACACGACCTCTGTGGGTCCCAACAGTGTCAACACATGGTTTAAACATGATTTATAGATCAATTTCTCTGATAGGTGGAAAATGTATGGATATCAACAGATTATGCAACTACACAGTTCCATGAAATTGACCGAGTCACAATTCCTACGATGCACACCCACACGCCCATCACCTAGCATGTGCATCACCTCAAAACCGATCACATAACACAAAATTCGGGGTTTCATACCCTTAGAACCAGATTTAGAACTTTTACTTACCTCAAACCATGAAATTATTTAATGTGCAATGCCTTTGCCTCGCGAATCAGCCTATAAACGCCTCGAATCTAGAAACAAATAATTTGATTCAATCAATACAAATTATAGGAATTAATTCCATATGAAAATACTAGCTTTCCAACAAAAATCCGAAATTTCACCCAAATATCGCCCATAGGGTCCACGTTTCGGAACCCAACAAAAGTTACAAAATATGAATGCATATTTAACCACGAGTCCAACCATACAAATGTTACCGAATTCCGACATCAACTCGACCCTCAAATCTTAAAATTAAACCAAAAGGCCCCTCAATCGCGAACGCGTAGCTTTGCCCCACGAACATTTGCGAACGCGTGCCCTCGGTGGCGAATGCGAAGCACAAAATGGACCAGATCAAATTTCCCCTTCACGAACACGTGAGTCCTTTCGCGTTCACGAAGAACAACATCTGTACCATCAAACAAACAGAACTTGGTTGAAACTACCCCGAAACACACCCGAGGTCCCCGGGACCTCAACCAAATATACAAACAAGTCCCAAAACATCATATGAACTTAGTCAAAGCCTCAAATCACATAAAATAACGGTAAAAACACGAATCACACCCCAATTCAAGCCTAATGAAACATGGAAATTCCTAATTCTACATTCGACGCCTAAACCTATCAAATCAAGTCCGATTGATCTCAAATTTTGCACACAAGTCATAAATGACATAACAGAGGTATTCCATTTCCCATAATCAGATTCCGACCACGATATAAAAAAGGTTAACTCCCCAGTCAAACTTCCAAACCTAAATTTCTATTTTAGCCATTTCGAACCTAATTTAACTACGGACTTCCAAATAATTTTTCGGACACGCTCCTAAGTCCAAAATCACCATACAGAGCTATTGGAATCATCAAAATTCTATTCCGGGGTTGTTTACACATAAGTCGATATCCAGTCACTATTTTAACTTAAGCTTTATACCCTGAAACTAAGTGTTCCAATTCATTCAAAAACCTCACCGGACCCGAACCAATTACCCCGGCAAGTTACATAACAATTGTAAAGCATAAATTGAGCAGTAAATAGGGGAACGGGGTTATAATACTCCAAACGACCGTCCGGGTCATTACATTCTCCTCCTCTTAAAGAAACGTTCATCGTCAAACGAGTTTAGAATAATAACTGGAGCCTCAAATAGGTGTGGATATTTGCTCCGCATCTCCCCTTCAATCTCCCAAGTAGCTTATATGACTGGCTGGCCTCTCCACTGCAGTTTCACTAAAGCTATGTTCTTTTATCTAATTTTTCGAACATGCCGATCTAAAATGGCCACCGGCTCCACATCATAAGTCAAACTACCATCCAACTACACTGTGATGAAATCCAAAACAAGAGACGGATGTCATACGTACTTTCAGAGCAGAGATACATGAAACACTAGATGAACACCCGATAGACTAGGTGGCAAAGCAAGTTCATAAGCCATCTCTCCAATCTTCTTAAGTATTTCAGAAGGCCCAATATATCGAGGGCCCAACTTTCCCTTCTTCTCGAACCTCAACACACCCTTCATGGGTGAAATCTTGAGCAGAACCTTCTCCCCAACCATGTAAGAAACATAAAGGACCTTCCTGTCAGCATAAATCTTTTATCTAGACTGCGTCGTGCAAAGTCGATCCTGAATCAATTTAACCTTTTCCAAAGCATCCTGCACCAAATCAATACCCAATAGCCTAGTCTCACCCTACTCAACCCAACCCACCGGAGACCGACATCGTCTCCCATATAAAGCCTCATACGGAGCCATGTGAATGCTCGATTGGTAGCTGTTATTGTAAGAAAACTTTGCGAGTGGAAGAAACTGATCCCAAGAACACCGAAAATCAATGACACAAGCGCGTAGAATATCCTCCAATATCTGAATAGTGCGCACGGACTGTCCGTCTGTTTGAGGGTGAAATGTTGTACTCAACTGAACCTGTGTGCCCAATTCTCGCTGCACTGTTTTCCAAAATTATGATGTAAACTGCGTGCCCCGATCTGAAATGATGGACACTAGCACAACGTGAAGGCGAACAATCTTGCGGATATAAATCTCAGCCAACTGCTCTGAAGAATAAGTAGTAACAACTGGAATAAAATGAGCAGACTTGGTCAACCACCCAAACAACATCAAACTTCCTCAAAGTCTGTGGGAGCCCAACTACGAAGTCCATGGTAATACGCTACCACTTCCACTCCGGAATTTCAAGTCTCTGAAGCAATCCACCAGGTCTCTGATGCTCGTACTTCACCTATTGAAAATTTAAACACCGAGCTACAAACCCAACTATATCATTCTTCATTCGCCTCCAACAATAGTGCTGCCTCAAATCATGATACATATTTGCGGCACCTGGATGAATGGCGTACCGCAAACTGTGAGCCTCCTGGAGAACCAATTCACGTAAACCATCTACATTTGGCACACATAGCCAACCTTGCATTCGTAATACACCATCATCCCCAATAGTGGCTTCCTTGGCATTACCGTGCTGAACCTTGTCCTTAAGGACAAGCAAATGGGGGTCACCATACTGACGTTCTCTGATACGATCATAAAGAGAAGACTGAGAAACCACACAAGCCAAAACTTGGTTCGGCTCGGAAATATCCAATCTGACAAACTGGTTGGCCAAGGCCTAAACATCCAAGTCTAAAGGCCTCTCTGCTACCGATAAGTATGCTAAGCTGCCCAAACTTTCTGCCTTATGACTCAAGGCATCGACCACCATATTGGCCTTTCCGGGATGATAGAGAATGGTGATCTCATAATCCTTAAACAACTCCAACCACCTCCGCTGTTGCAAATTAAGATCCTTCTATTTAAACAGATGTTGTAGACTCCGATGATCTGTATAAACCTCACAATGGACATTGTACAAATAATGCCGCCAAATCTTCAAGGCACGAACAATAGCTGCTAACTCAAGGTCGTGGATCAGATAATTATTCTCAGGTACCTTTAACTATCTAGACGCATAGGCAATCACCCTACCATGTTGCATCAGCACTATGCCGAGACCAATACGCTACGTGTCACAATACATAGTATAAGATCCTGAACCTGTAGGCAACATCAAATACGGGGGCTATAGTCAAAGCTCTCTTGAGCTTTCTGGGTCAATTTAGTCAAAGGCGATGCAATATACGAGAAAACCTCCACAAAGAGACAATAATAACCGGCCAAGCAGAGAAAACTACGAATCTCAGTAGTTGAAGAACTAAGCCAGCTCTAAACTGCATCTATCTTCTTCGGATTCACCTTAATTCCTTCACTAGACAGTATGTGTCCCAAGAATGCCACATAACTAAGCCAAAACTCACACTTAGAGAATTTGGAATACAGTCTCTCTTCTCCCAGTCTCTGTAATACAATACCAAAGTGTTGTGCATGCTCCTCCTGGCTAAGTGAGTACACAGGGATATCATCAATAAATACTATGACAAATGAATCAAGATATGGTTGGAATACACTATTCATCAAGTGCATAAATGCTGCTGGGGCGTTGGTCAGCCTAAAAGACATCACGCGAAATTCATAGAGACCATAACATGTCCTGAATGTCGTCTTTAAAATATTCGAATCCCGAATTTTCAACTTGTGATACCCGGATCTCAAATCAATTTTGGAGAATACCCTTGCTCCCTGAAGCTGGTCAAATAAATCATCAATACACGATAAAGGATACTTGTTCTTGATTGTAACTTTGTTCAACTACTTGTAATCGATGCACATCCACATAGTACTATATTTCTTTTTCACAAACATAACTGGTGCACCCCAAGGTGACATACTAGGACTAATAAACCCCTTATCAAGAAGTTCCTAAAGTTGCTCTTTCAATTCAATTGGTTCCATATGATATGGAGGAACAGAAATGGGTTGAGTGCCCGGCATCAAGTCAATACCGAAATCAATATCCATGTCGGGTGGCATACCCGACAGGTCTGCAGGAAATACATATAAAAAATCTCGCACTACCAGTACTAAATCAATAGTAGGAGTATTTGCATCAACATTTCTGACAAATGCCAAATATGATAAACACTTCTTCCCAACCATACGTTGGGCCTTCAAATAAGAAATCACCCTACTGGGAACATAATCTAGATAACCTCTCCATTCGACCTTCGGCAACCCTAGCATCGCCAATGTCACAATTTTTGTGTGACAGTCCAGAATAGCATGACATGGAGACAACCAATCCATACACAGGATTACATCAAAATCAACTATACCGAGCAACAAAAGATCAACTCTAGTTTCGAGTCCCCCAATAGTTACCACACACGACCGATACACACGTTCCACAATAATAGTATCGCCCACCGGTGCAGATACACGAATATGTGAAACTAAGGACTCACAGGGCATATCCCTATAATGAGTAAAGTACGATGATACATACGAATAAGTGGAACCGGGGTCAAATAATATAGAAGCTTCCTTGTGGCACACTGAGACAATACCTATGGTCACTGCATCTGAAGCAACAGCATCTGGCCTAGCAGGAAAAGCATAGAATCGGGCCTGACAACCACCTGATCGGCCTCCCCCTCTTGGGCGACCCATAGTTGCCTGACCCCCACCCCGAGATGGTTGGGCGGGTGGCCAAGTAACTGGTGCGGAAGTCGTAGTCTGATTCCTCTGCTGTACTGTACGTCCACATATGCCTAAAATCCCTGCACTCAAAGCAACTCCCTGGTACTGGTGGTGGTGAGGACTGAATCGTGCCCCGAGAATCAAAATAACCGCTAGGAGCACCCGGTGCAAATTAACCCTGAACTAAAGGAGCACGGGATGAACTCTAGGCTGGAAGGGCACTAAGAGATGACTGACCCTCATGAGAACTATATGAACCATGGCTGGATGATACACCATGGTGAACTGGACGACCCGTGTGAGTGTGCCTGTAAGGATGACCCCTTCTGTGGTAAAACTGACCCCTGAAGGAACACCGCTGAAACTACCCGATCCGTGAGGCCTCTTGGCCTCCCTCTCTCCACGCACCTGGCTACAAATCATCTCTATCTGTCGAGCAATGTGAACCACCTCGTCAAAAGTAACACCAGATACCCTCTCCCTAGTAACTTCCATAAATGAACCTCTTAATCCTCTCCCTATCAGTGGGAACCAACCGAACTGCGAGACGAGCCAACTCAGAAAATGTCATCTCGTACTGTGTCATAGACATGCCATCCTGACGTAACTGCTCAAACTGTCTGCACAGCTCCTCTCTATGAGACTGCAGCACAAACTTGTCCAAATAGAGAATGGAGAACTCCTGCCATGTAAGTGGTGCTACACCGATCTGCCTGCGCCTCTCATAAGCCTCCCACCATCTAAAGGCAGCCCCAGAAAACTGAAAAGTAGTGAACGAGACACCACTGGTCTCCAGAATACCCGTGGTCCGAAGCATCCGCTGTCACTTATCTAGAAAACCCTAAGCATCCTCTCACTCAGCACCGCTTAATGATGGAGTTCGAAGCCTCCCAATGTCACGCCAAAAAATCGGGGAGCGCGATCGGTGCTCAAATTAGTGAACCCGACCGAGCAAGCCTATTAGATTTTATTCTACCCAAACTCATCCATGAATAAGGATAATACATATTTTCGTTAATTAGACAATAAGATGATCATGTCAACCATACAAATTCATTACCATAAGCTATCTCATTTAATAAGTCTCAAAACACACACACACCTTTATGGTTCAAAGTGGAAAGAGTGATTAAATCATAACAAAATTTGTTTAACATTCCCAACACCCATATACAACCCACACTAAGTCTACAGAGCCCGGTACCTCAAAACACGATAACACATACGAAGCAAAAGATGCACAACCCCGGAATGAGATGGGGCTCACCAAGTCAGATGGGAAGAATGAGCACCGCTATCACTTGACAATATCCTCCACAGTGGAACCACCTACATCCGTTAAAGATGCAGCGCCCCCGGCAAAAAGGGATGTTAGTACATATCGAATAGTACTAGTATGAAAACTAAAACCCCAATTTAAGAATTCGAAATACAATATGAATATGATGATTCAAGGCGACAATAGAATATCATAGATAGCCATATAAGCTAAAGCAAGCTTATGAAGAGCTGGCAATAACATTTATAGAATTTAAGATTGGATCCTCTATAACCATTTTCACATAAAGTGGCCCCGCCGCCTCACCCCAATGTATGCAGGTGGAGGTGTAAGCACAATACCAAAACTCTACTCAAGCGGCCCTACCGCCTCACCCCATTGTATGCGGGTGGAGGTATAACCATAGTACCAAAAACATACACAAAGCGGCCATGTCGCCTCACCCTAATATATGCGGGTGGAAACGCATCAACGATACCAATACCTACACAAAGCGGTCATACCGCCTCACCCCAATATATATAGATGGGTGATGGTGCAACAACAATAACAAGAATCATACACAAAGCGGCATTGCCACCTCACCCCAATGTATGCGGGTAGAGGTGTAATCCCAATCACTATCTCTACACAATTTGGCATAATAATTTCCACATAAATCACGACTTGGAATCATAACATTTAGATAAAAAATCCATAATTTGGAACACATCCTCAATTTATAATACAATATAATAAGAGCATTTGAAACACGAATTGAACATGTATCTTTGTCACAAACGTATTCGGAATAATCGATTTGGAAAATATATCTTGTAGCTTACAAGGATATTGGGGGTTCCAATTCTTAAAGAAGAGTTTAGCCAACATACCTCAATGGAGTTTCCTTAAACTCTAAAATATTCCGGAATTCTTAGCAACTTCAATCTATTTTAGAAATATAACAAATTGAACCAAAATTAGGATGATGATCATGGTTCTAGCTCATTTGAGCATTTTATCAAACACTAGGTGTGCATTAAGGTTTCAAGGTCCTTTTATGGAGGAT